>NW_027076317.1:90000-91289 GCF_963932015.1 Anas acuta | reverse complement strand
CTAACCCTAACCCTAACCCTAACCCTAACCCTAACCCTAACCCTAACCCTAACCTAACCCTAACCCTAACCCTAACCCCTAACCCTAACCCTAACCCTAACCCTAACCCTAACCCTAACCCTAACCCTAACCCTAACCCTAACCCTAACCCTAACCCTAACCCTAACCCTAACCCTAACCCTAACCCTAACCCTAACCCTAACCCTAACCCTAACCTAACCCTAACCCTAACCCTAACCCTAACCCTAACCCTACCCTAACCCTAACCCTAACCCTAACCCTAACCCTAACCCTAACCCTAACCCTAACCCTAACCCTAACCCTAACCCTAACCCTACCCTAACCCTAACCCTAACCCTAACCCTAACCCTAACCCTAACCCTAACCCTAACCCTAACCCTAACCCTAACCCTAACCCTAACCCTAACCCTAACCCTAACCCTAACCCTACCCTAACCCTAACCCTAACCCTAACCTAACCCTAACCCTAACCCTAACCCTAACCCTAACCCTAACCCTAACCCTAACCCTAACCCTAACCCTAACCCTAACCCTAACCCTAACCCTAACCTAACCCTACCCTAACCTAACCCTAACCCTAACCCTAACCCTAACCCTAACCCTAACCTAACCCTAACCCTAACCCTAACCCTAACCCTAACCCTAACCCTAACCTAACCCTAACCCTAACCCTAACCCTAACCCTAACCCTAACCCTAACCCTAACCCTAACCCTAACCCTAACCCTAACCCTAACCCTAACCCTAACCCTAACCCTAACCCTAACCCTAACCCTAACCCTAACCCTAACCCTAACCCTAACCCTAACCCTAACCCTAACCCTAACCCTAACCCTAACCCTAACCCTAACCCTAACCCTAACCCTAACCCTAACCCTAACCCTAACCCTAACCCTAACCCTAACCCTAACCCTAACCCTAACCCTAACCTAACCCTAACCCTAACCCTAACCTAACCCTAACCTAACCCTAACCCTAACCCTAACCCTAACCCTAACCCTAACCCTAACCCTAACCCTAACCCTAACCCTAACCCTAACCCTAACCCTAACCCTAACCCTAACACCCTAACCCTAACCCTAACCCTAACCTAACCCTAACCCTAACCCCTAACCCTAACCCTAACCCACCTAACCCTAACCCTAACCCTAACCCTAACCCTAACCCTAACCCTAACCCTAACCCTAACCCTAACCCTAACCCTAACCCTAACCCTAACCCTAACCCTAACCCTAACCCTAACCCTAACCCTAACCCTAACCTAACCCT
>NW_027076317.1:0-77500 GCF_963932015.1 Anas acuta | reverse complement strand
TAACCCTAACCCTAACCCTCTAACCCTAACCCCCCAACCCCCTAACCCCCCAACCCTAACCCCCTAACCCTAACGGATCTAACCCTAACCCTCTAACCCTAACCCCCCAACCCCCTAACCCCCCAACCCTAACCCCCTAACCCTAACGGATCTAACCCTAACCCCCCAACCCTAATAGATCTAACCCTAACCCTAATCCTCTAACCCTAACCCCCCATCCTAACCCCCCAAGTACCCAACCCCAACCCCCAAACCCCCTAACCCTAACCCCCCAACCCCCTAACCCCCAACCCTAAACCCCCAACCCTAAACCCCGACCCCCCAACCCTAACAGATCTAACCCTAACACTCTAACCCTAACCCCCCAAGTACCCAACCCCAACCCCCAAACCCCCTAATCCCCCAACCCCCTAACCCCCAACCCTAAACACCCAACCCTAACCCCCAAACCCCAACCCTAACCCCCCAACCCTAACGGATCTAACCCTAACCCTAACCCTAACCCCATGGACCCCCATTCTCATTTTGGTTCCCCCCCCCCCTCATTTTGGTTCCCCCCCCCGGTGCGCCCCACAAATGGGTCCCCCCGGAAACAAAACCCCGCACACTTGGTTCCCCCCTCATTTTGGTTCCCCCCCCCGGTGCGCCCCACAAATGGGTCCCCCCGGAAACAAAACCCCGCACACTTGGTTCCCCCCTCATTTTGGTTCCCCCCCCCGGTGCGCCCCACAAATGGGTCCCCCCGGAAACAAAACCCCGCACACTTGGTTCCCCCCTCATTTTGGTTCCCCCCCCCGGTGCGCCCCACAAATGTGTCCCCCCGGAAACAGCACCCCGCACAATTGGTTCCCGCCTCATTTTGGTTCCCCCCCCCCCGCCCCATCCTTGGGGTCCCCCCTAGCCCCATGGACCCCCCCCCCTTGGTGCCCCCCCACCATTTTGTCTCCCCCCCCGTCCTACCCGTGCCCGCAGCAGCCGCTCGCACTCTGCCAGCGCCTTCCGCACCCGATGCTGCATCTCGGCCAGGTGGAGGCAAGCGCTGGAGGGGGGGGAATAAATTGGGGGGGGTCAATTTGGGGGGGGTCTGGGGGCATTTTGGGGGTTGGGGGCGCATTTAGGGGGCAGAGGGGACTGGTTCTCACCTGTAGGACTCGGCGTCGAGCCCCCCCGTGGGCAGCTGCAGGGCCAGGATGCCTGGGGGGGTGCGGGGAGGGGCATGTCAGCACCCCCCAGACCGAAACCCCAAAACCGCTGCCGTTGACCCCAAAACCGCCGCCGTTGACCCCAAGGTGGCCGCTGGTGACGCCGGTAGGGCCACTGGGCGCCCCGCGGACCACAAGTACCCAACCCCAACCCCCAAACCCCCTAACCCTAACAGATCTAAGCCTAACCCTAACCCCCCAACCCTAACCCCCGACTCCCCAACCATAACCCCCTAACCCTAACGGATCTAACCCTAACCCTAACCCTCTAACCCTAACCCCCCAACCCCCTAACCCCCCAACCCTAACCCCCGACCCCCCAACCGATCTAACCCTAACCCTAACCCTCTAACCCTAACCCCCCAACCCTAACCCCCGACCCCCCAACCCTAACCCTAACGGATCTAACCCTAACCCCCCAACCCTAATAGATCTAACCCTAACCCTAATCCTCTAACCCTAACCCCCCATCCTAACCCCCCAAGTACCCAACCCCAACCCCCTAACCCCCTAACCCTAACCCCCCAACCCCCTAACCCCACACCCTAAACCCCCAACCCTAACCCCCTAACCCTAACGGATCTAACCCTAATCCTCTAACCCTAACGCCCAAACCCCCTAACCCCCTAACCCTAACAGATCTAAGCCTAACCCTAACCCTCTAACCCTAACCCCCCCAACCCCCTAACCCCCTAACCCTAACGGATCTAACCCTAATCCTCTAACCCTAACGCCCAAACCCCCTAACCCCCTAACCCTAACAGATCTAAGCCTAACCCTAACCCCCCAACCCTAACGCCCCAACCCCCTAACCCCCCAACCCTAACCCCCTAACCCTAACGGATCTAACCCTAATCCTCTAACCCTAACGCCCAAACCCCCTAACCCCCTAACCCTAACAGATCTAAGCCTAACCCTAACCCCCCAACCCTAACCCCCAACTCCCCAACCCTAACCCCCTAACCCTAACGGATCTAACCCTAACCCTCTAACCCTAACCCCCCAACCCCCTAACCCCCCAACCCTAACCCCCTAACCCTAACGGATCTAACCCTAACCCCCCAACCCTAATAGATCTAACCCTAACCCTAATCCTCTAACCCTAACCCCCCAACACCTAACCCCCCAAGTACCCAACCCCAACCCCCAAACCCCCTAACCCTAACCCCCCAACCCCCTAACCCCCAACCCTAAACCCCCAACCCTAAACCCCGACCCCCCAACCCTAACAGATCTAACCCTAACACTCTAACCCTAACCCCCCAAGTACCCAACCCCAACCCCCAAACCCCCTAATCCCCCAACCCCCTAACCCCCAACCCTAAACCCCCAACCCTAACCCCCAAACCCCAACCCTAACCCCCTAACCCTAACGGATCTAACCCTAACCCTAACCCTAACCCCATGGACCCCCATTCTCATTTTGGTCCCCCCCCCCCCTCATTTTGGTTCCCCCCCGGTGCGCCCCACAAATGGGTCCCCCCGGAAACAAAACCCCGCACACTTGGTTCCCCCCTCATTTTGGTTCCCCCCCCCCCGGTGCGCCCCACAAATGGGTCCCCCCGGAAACAAAACCCCGCACACTTGGTTCCCCCCTCATTTTGGTTCCCCCCCCGGTGCGCCCCACAAATGTGTCCCCCCGGAAACAGCACCCCGCACACTTGGTTCCCGCCTCATTTTGGTTCCCCCCCCCCGCCCCATCCTTGGGGTCCCCCCTAGCCCCATGGACCCCCCCCCCCTTGGTGCCCCCCCCCCATTTTGTCTCCCCCCCCGTCCTACCCGTGCCCGCAGCAGCCGCTCGCACTCTGCCAGCGCCTTCCGCACCCGATGCTGCATCTCGGCCAGGTGGAGGCAAGCGCTGGAGGGGGGGGAATAAATTGGGGGGGGTCAATTTGGGGGGGGTCTGGGGGCATTTTGGGGGTTGGGGGCGCATTTAGGGGGCAGAGGGGACTGGTTCTCACCTGTAGGACTCGGCGTCGAGCCCCCCCGGGGGCAGCTGCAGGGCCAGGATGCCTGGGGGGGTGCGGGGAGGGGCATGTCAGCACCCCCCAGACCGAAACCCCAAAACCGCTGCCGTTGACCCCAAAACCGCCGCCGTTGACCCCAAGGTGGCCGCTGGTGACGCCGGTAGGGCCACTGGGCGCCCCGCGGACCACAAGTACCCAACCCCAACCCCCAAACCCCCTAACCCTAACAGATCTAAGCCTAACCCTAACCCCCAACCCTAACCCCCGACTCCCCAACCATAACCCCCTAACCCTAACGGATCTAACCCTAACCCTAACCCTCTAACCCTAACCCCCCAACCCCCTAACCCCCCAACCCTAACCCCCGACCCCCCAACCGATCTAACCCTAACCCTAACCCTCTAACCCTAACCCCCCAACCCTAACCCCCGACCCCCCAACCCTAACCCTAACGGATCTAACCCTAACCCCCCAACCCTAATAGATCTAACCCTAACCCTAATCCTCTAACCCTAACCCCCCATCCTAACCCCCCAAGTACCCAACCCCAACCCCCAAACCCCCTAACCCTAACCCCCCAACCCCCTAACCCCACACCCTAAACCCCCAACCCTAACCCCCTAACCCTAACGGATCTAACCCTAATCCTCTAACCCTAACGCCCAAACCCCCTAACCCCCTAACCCTAACAGATCTAAGCCTAACCCTAACCCTCTAACCCTAACCCACCCAACCCCCTAACCCCCTAACCCTAACGGATCTAACCCTAATCCTCTAACCCTAACGCCCAAACCCCCTAACCCCCTAACCCTAACAGATCTAAGCCTAACCCTAACCCCCCAACCCTAACCCCCGACCCCCCAACCCTAACCCTAACGGATCTAACCCTAACCCCCCAACCCTAATAGATCTAACCCTAACCCTAATCCTCTAACCCTAACCCCCCATCCTAACCCCCCAAGTACCCAACCCCAACCCCCAAACCCCCTAACCCTAACCCCCCAACCCCCTAACCCCACACCCTAAACCCCCAACCCTAACCCCCTAACCCTAACGGATCTAACCCTAATCCTCTAACCCTAACGCCCAAACCCCCTAACCCCCTAACCCTAACAGATCTAAGCCTAACCCTAACCCTCTAACCCTAACCCCCCCAACCCCCTAACCCCCTAACCCTAACGGATCTAACCCTAATCCTCTAACCCTAACGCCCAAACCCCCTAACCCCCTAACCCTAACAGATCTAAGCCTAACCCTAACCCCCCAACCCTAACCCCCGACTCCCCAACCATAACCCCCTAACCCTAACGGATCTAACCCTAACCCTAACCCTCTAACCCTAACCCCCCAACCCCCTAACCCCCCAACCCTAACCCCCTAACCCTAACGGATCTAACCCTAACCCTCTAACCCTAACCCCCCAACCCCCTAACCCCCCAACCCTAACCCCCTAACCCTAACGGATCTAACCCTAACCCCCCAACCCTAATAGATCTAACCCTAACCCTAATCCTCTAACCCTAACCCCCCATCCTAACCCCCCAAGTACCCAACCCCAACCCCCAAACCCCCTAACCCTAACCCCCCAACCCCCTAACCCCCAACCCTAAACCCCCAACCCTAAACCCCGACCCCCCAACCCTAACAGATCTAACCCTAACACTCTAACCCTAACCCCCCAAGTACCCAACCCCAACCCCCAAACCCCCTAATCCCCCAACCCCCTAACCCCCAACCCTAAACCCCCAACCCTAACCCCCAAACCCCAACCCTAACCCCCCAACCCTAACGGATCTAACCCTAACCCTAACCCTAACCCCATGGACCCCCATTCTCATTTTGGTTCCCCCCCCCCCCATTTTGGTTCCCCCCCCGGTGCGCCCCACAAATGGGTCCCCCCGGAAACAAAACCCCGCACACTTGGTTCCCCCCTCATTTTGGTTCCCCCCCCCGGTGCGCCCCACAAATGGGTCCCCCCAGAAACAAAACCCCGCACACTTGGTTCCCCCCTCATTTTGGTTCCCCCCCCGGTGCGCCCCACAAATGGGTCCCCCCGGAAACAAAACCCCGCACACTTGGTTCCCCCCTCATTTTGGTTCCCCCCCCGGTGCGCCCCACAAATGTGTCCCCCCGGAAACAGCACCCCGCACAATTGGTTCCCGCCTCATTTTGGTTCCCCCCCCCGCCCCATCCTTGGGGTCCCCCCTAGCCCCATGGACCCCCCCCCCTTGGTGCCCCCCCACCATTTTGTCTCCCCCCCCGTCCTACCCGTGCCCGCAGCAGCCGCTCGCACTCTGCCAGCGCCTTCCGCACCCGATGCTGCATCTCGGCCAGGTGGAGGCAAGCGCTGGAGGGGGGGGAATAAATTGGGGGGGGTCAATTTGGGGGGGGTCTGGGGGCATTTTGGGGGTTGGGGGCGCATTTAGGGGGCAGAGGGGACTGGTTCTCACCTGTAGGACTCGGCGTCGAGCCCCCCCGTGGGCAGCTGCAGGGCCAGGATGCCTGGGGGGGTGCGGGGAGGGGCATGTCAGCACCCCCCAGACCGAAACCCCAAAACCGCTGCCGTTGACCCCAAAACCGCCGCCGTTGACCCCAAGGTGGCCGCTGGTGACGCCGGTAGGGCCACTGGGCGCCCCGCGGACCACAAGTACCCAACCCCAACCCCCAAACCCCCTAACCCTAACAGATCTAAGCCTAACCCTAACCCCCCAACCCTAACCCCCGACTCCCCAACCATAACCCCCTAACCCTAACGGATCTAACCCTAACCCTAACCCTCTAACCCTAACCCCCCAACCCCCTAACCCCCCAACCCTAACCCCCGACCCCCTAACCGATCTAACCCTAACCCTAACCCTCTAACCCTAACCCCCCAACCCTAACCCCCGACCCCCCAACCCTAACCCTAACGGATCTAATCCTAACCCCCCAACCCTAATAGATCTAACCCTAACCCTAATCCTCTAACCCTAACCCCCCATCCTAACCCCCCAAGTACCCAACCCCAACCCCCAAACCCCCTAACCCTAACCCCCCAACCCCCTAACCCCACACCCTAAACCCCCAACCCTAACCCCCTAACCCTAACGGATCTAACCCTAATCCTCTAACCCTAACGCCCAAACCCCCTAACCCCCTAACCCTAACAGATCTAAGCCTAACCCTAACCCTCTAACCCTAACCCCCCCAACCCCCTAACCCCCTAACCCTAACGGATCTAACCCTAATCCTCTAACCCTAACGCCCAAACCCCCTAACCCCCTAACCCTAACAGATCTAAGCCTAACCCTAACCCCCCAACCCTAACCCCCGACTCCCCAACCATAACCCCCTAACCCTAACGGATCTAACCCTAACCCTAACCCTCTAACCCTAACCCCCCAACCCCCTAACCCCCCAACCCTAACCCCCTAACCCTAACGGATCTAACCCTAATCCTCTAACCCTAACGCCCAAACCCCCTAACCCCCTAACCCTAACAGATCTAAGCCTAACCCTAACCCCCCAACCCTAACGCCCCAACCCCCTAACCCCCCAACCCTAACCCCCTAACCCTAACGGATCTAACCCTAATCCTCTAACCCTAACGCCCAAACCCCCTAACCCCCTAACCCTAACAGATCTAAGCCTAACCCTAACCCCCCAACCCTAACCCCCAACTCCCCAACCCTAACCCCCTAACCCTAACGGATCTAACCCTAACCCTCTAACCCTAACCCCCCAACCCCCTAACCCCCCAACCCTAACCCCCTAACCCTAACGGATCTAACCCTAACCCCCCAACCCTAATAGATCTAACCCTAACCCTAATCCTCTAACCCTAACCCCCCAACACCTAACCCCCCAAGTACCCAACCCCAACCCCCAAACCCCCTAACCCTAACCCCCCAACCCCCTAACCCCCAACCCTAAACCCCCAACCCTAAACCCCGACCCCCCAACCCTAACAGATCTAACCCTAACACTCTAACCCTAACCCCCCAAGTACCCAACCCCAACCCCCAAACCCCCTAATCCCCCAACCCCCTAACCCCCAACCCTAAACCCCCAACCCTAACCCCCAAACCCCAACCCTAACCCCCTAACCCTAACGGATCTAACCCTAACCCTAACCCTAACCCCATGGACCCCCATTCTCATTTTGGTTCCCCCCCCCCCTCATTTTGGTTCCCCCCCCGGTGCGCCCCACAAATGGGTCCCCCCGGAAACAAAACCCCGCACACTTGGTTCCCCCCTCATTTTGGTTCCCCCCCCCCGGTGCGCCCCACAAATGGGTCCCCCCGGAAACAAAACCCCGCACACTTGGTTCCCCCCTCATTTTGGTTCCCCCCCCCGGTGCGCCCCGCAAATGGGTCCCCCCGGAAACAAAACCCCGCACACTTGGTTCCCCCCTCATTTTGGTTCCCCCCCCGGTGCGCCCCACAATTGTGTCCCCCCGGAAACAGCACCCCGCACACTTGGTTCCCGCCTCATTTTGGTTCCCCCCCCCCGCCCCATCCTTGGGGTCCCCCCTAGCCCCATGGACCCCCCCCCCCTTGGTGCCCCCCCCCCATTTTGTCTCCCCCCCCGTCCTACCCGTGCCCGCAGCAGCCGCTCGCACTCTGCCAGCGCCTTCCGCACCCGATGCTGCATCTCGGCCAGGTGGAGGCAAGCGCTGGAGGGGGGGGAATAAATTGGGGGGGGTCAATTTGGGGGGGGTCTGGGGGCATTTTGGGGGTTGGGGGCGCATTTAGGGGGCAGAGGGGACTGGTTCTCACCTGTAGGACTCGGCGTCGAGCCCCCCCGTGGGCAGCTGCAGGGCCAGGATGCCTGGGGGGGTACAGGGAGGGGCATGTCAGCACCCCCCAGACCGAAACCCCAAAACCGCTGCCGTTGACCCCAAAACCGCCGCCGTTGACCCCAAGGTGGCCGCTGGTGACGCCGGTAGGGCCACTGGGCGCCCCGCGGACCACAAGTACCCAACCCCAACCCCCAAACCCCCTAACCCTAACAGATCTAAGCCTAACCCTAACCCCCCAACCCTAACCCCCGACTCCCCAACCATAACCCCCTAACCCTAACGGATCTAACCCTAACCCTAACCCTCTAACCCTAACCCCCCAACCCCCTAACCCCCCAACCCTAACCCCCGACCCCCTAACCGATCTAACCCTAACCCTAACCCTCTAACCCTAACCCCCCAACCCTAACCCCCGACCCCCCAACCCTAACCCTAACGGATCTAACCCTAACCCCCCAACCCTAATAGATCTAACCCTAACCCTAATCCTCTAACCCTAACCCCCCATCCTAACCCCCCAAGTACCCAACCCCAACCCCCAAACCCCCTAACCCTAACCCCCCAACCCCCTAACCCCACACCCTAAACCCCCAACCCTAACCCCCTAACCCTAACGGATCTAACCCTAATCCTCTAACCCTAACGCCCAAACCCCCTAACCCCCTAACCCTAACAGATCTAAGCCTAACCCTAACCCTCTAACCCTAACCCCCCCAACCCCCTAACCCCCTAACCCTAACGGATCTAACCCTAATCCTCTAACCCTAACGCCCAAACCCCCTAACCCCCTAACCCTAACAGATCTAAGCCTAACCCTAACCCCCCAACCCTAACCCCCGACTCCCCAACCATAACCCCCTAACCCTAACGGATCTAACCCTAACCCTAACCCTCTAACCCTAACCCCCCAACCCCCTAACCCCCCAACCCTAACCCCCTAACCCTAACGGATCTAACCCTAACCCTCTAACCCTAACCCCCCAACCCCCTAACCCCCCAACCCTAACCCCCTAACCCTAACGGATCTAACCCTAACCCCCCAACCCTAATAGATCTAACCCTAACCCTAATCCTCTAACCCTAACCCCCCAACACCTAAACCCCCAAGTACCCAACCCCAACCCCCAAACCCCCTAACCCTAACCCCCCAACCCCCTAACCCCACACCCTAAACCCCCAACCCTAACCCCCTAACCCTAACGGATCTAACCCTAATCCTCTAACCCTAACGCCCAAACCCCCTAACCCCCTAACCCTAACAGATCTAAGCCTAACCCTAACCCTCTAACCCTAACCCACCCAACCCCCTAACCCCCTAACCCTAACGGATCTAACCCTAATCCTCTAACCCTAACGCCCAAACCCCCTAACCCCCTAACCCTAACAGATCTAAGCCTAACCCTAACCCCCCAACCCTAACCCCCCAACCCCCTAACCCCCCAACCCTAACCCCCTAACCCTAACGGATCTAACCCTAATCCTCTAACCCTAACGCCCAAAGCCCCTAACCCCCTAACCCTAACAGATCTAAGCCTAACCCTAACCCCCCAACCCTAACCCCCGACTCCCCAACCATAACCCCCTAACCCTAACGGATCTAACCCTAACCCTAACCCTCTAACCCTAACCCCCCAACCCCCTAACCCCCCAACCCTAACCCCCTAACCCTAACGGATCTAACCCTAACCCTCTAACCCTAACCCCCCAACCCCCTAACCCCCCAACCCTAACCCCCTAACCCTAACGGATCTAACCCTAACCCCCCAACCCTAATAGATCTAACCCTAACCCTAATCCTCTAACCCTAACCCCCCAACACCTAACCCCCCAAGTACCCAACCCCAACCCCCAAACCCCCTAACCCTAACCCCCCAACCCCCTAACCCCCAACCCTAAACCCCCAACCCTAAACCCCGACCCCCCAACCCTAACAGATCTAACCCTAACACTCTAACCCTAACCCCCCAAGTACCCAACCCCAACCCCCAAACCCCCTAATCCCCAAACCCCCTAACCCCCAACCCTAAACCCCCAACCCTAACCCCCAAACCCCAACCCTAACCCCCCAACCCTAACGGATCTAACCCTAACCCTAACCCTAACCCCTGGACCCCCATTCTCATTTTGGTTCCCCCCCCCCTCATTTTGGTTCCCCCCCCCGGTGCGCCCCACAAAAGGGGTCCCCCCGGAAACAAAACCCCGCACACTTGGTTCCCCCCTCATTTTGGTTCCCCCCCCCGGTGCGCCCCACAAATGGGTCCCCCCGGAAACAAAACCCCGCACACTTGGTTCCCCCCTCATTTTGGTTCCCCCCCCCGGTGCGCCCCACAAATGGGTCCCCCCGGAAACAAAACCCCGCACACTTGGTTCCCCCCTCATTTTGGTTCCCCCCCCGGTGCGCCCCACAAATGTGTCCCCCCGGAAACAGCACCCCGCACAATTGGTTCCCGCCTCATTTTGGTTCCCCCCCCCCGCCCCATCCTTGGGGTCCCCCCTAGCCCCATGGACCCCCCCCCCTTGGTGCCCCCCCACCATTTTGTCTCCCCCCCCGTCCTACCCGTGCCCGCAGCAGCCGCTCGCACTCTGCCAGCGCCTTCCGCACCCGATGCTGCATCTCGGCCAGGTGGAGGCAAGCGCTGGAGGGGGGGGAATAAATTGGGGGGGGTCAATTTGGGGGGGGTCTGGGGGCATTTTGGGGGTTGGGGGCGCATTTAGGGGGCAGAGGGGACTGGTTCTCACCTGTAGGACTCGGCGTCGAGCCCCCCCGTGGGCAGCTGCAGGGCCAGGATGCCTGGGGGGGTGCGGGGAGGGGCATGTCAGCACCCCCCAGACCGAAACCCCAAAACCGCTGCCGTTGACCCCAAAACCGCCGCCGTTGACCCCAAGGTGGCCGCTGGTGACGCCGGTAGGGCCACTGGGCGCCCCGCGGACCACAAGTACCCAACCCCAACCCCCAAACCCCCTAACCCTAACAGATCTAAGCCTAACCCTAACCCCCCAACCCTAACCCCCGACTCCCCAACCATAACCCCGTAACCCTAACGGATCTAACCCTAACCCTAACCCTCTAACCCTAACCCCCCAACCCCCTAACCCCCCAACCCTAACCCCCGACCCCCCAACCGATCTAACCCTAACCCTAACCCTCTAACCCTAACCCCCCAACCCTAACCCCCGACCCCCCAACCCTAACCCTAACGGATCTAACCCTAACCCCCCAACCCTAATAGATCTAACCTTAACCCTAATCCTCTAACCCTAACCCCCCATCCTAACCCCCCAAGTACCCAACCCCAACCCCCAAACCCCCTAACCCTAACCCCCCAACCCCCTAACCCCACACCCTAAACCCCCAACCCTAACCCCCTAACCCTAACGGATCTAACCCTAATCCTCTAACCCTAACGCCCAAACCCCCTAACCCCCTAACCCTTACAGATCTAAGCCTAACCCTAACCCTCTAACCCTAACCCCCCCAACCCCCTAACCCCCTAACCCTAACGGATCTAACCCTAATCCTCTAACCCTAACGCCCAAACCCCCTAACCCCCTAACCCTAACAGATCTAAGCCTAACCCTAACCCCCCAACCCTAACCCCCGACTCCCCAACCATAACCCCCTAACCCTAACGGATCTAACCCTAACCCTAACCCTCTAACCCTAACCCCCCAACCCCCTAACCCCCCAACCCTAACCCCCTAACCCTAACGGATCTAACCCTAACCCTCTAACCCTAACCCCCCAACCCCCTAACCCCCCAACCCTAACCCCCTAACCCTAACGGATCTAACCCTAACCCCCCAACCCTAATAGATCTAACCCTAACCCTAATCCTCTAACCCTAACCCCCCAACACCTAACCCCCCAAGTACCCAACCCCAACCCCCAAACCCCCTAACCCTAACCCCCCAACCCCCTAACCCCCAACCCTAAACCCCCAACCCTAAACCCCGACCCCCCAACCCTAACAGATCTAACCCTAACACTCTAACCCTAACCCCCCAAGTACCCAACCCCAACCCCCAAACCCCCTAATCCCCCAACCCCCTAACCCCCAACCCTAAACCCCCAACCCTAACCCCCAAACCCCAACCCTAACCCCCCAACCCTAACGGATCTAACCCTAACCCTAACCCTAACCCCATGGACCCCCATTCTCATTTTGGTTCCCCCCCCCCTCATTTTGGTTCCCCCCCCCGGTGCGCCCCACAAATGGGTCCCCCCGGAAAAAAAACCCTGCACACTTGGTTCCCCCCTCATTTTGGTTCCCCCCCCCGGTGCGCCCCACAAATGGGTCCCCCCGGAAACAAAACCCCGCACACTTGGTTCCCCCCTCATTTTGGTTTCCCCCCCCGGTGCGCCCCACAAATGGGTCCCCCCGGAAACAAAACCCCGCACACTTGGTTCCCCCCTCATTTTGGTTCCCCCCCCCGGTGCGCCCCACAAATGTGTCCCCCCGGAAACAGCACCCCGCACAATTGGTTCCCGCCTCATTTTGGTTCCCCCCCCCCGCCCCATCCTTGGGGTCCCCCCTAGCCCCATGGACCCCCCCCCCTTGGTGCCCCCCCACCATTTTGTCTCCCCCCCTGTCCTACCCGTGCCCGCAGCAGCCGCTCGCACTCTGCCAGCGCCTTCCGCACCCGATGCTGCATCTCGGCCAGGTGGAGGCAAGCGCTGGAGGGGGGGGAATAAATTGGGGGGGGTCAATTTGGGGGGGGTCTGGGGGCATTTTGGGGGTTGGGGGCGCATTTAGGGGGCAGAGGGGACTGGTTCTCACCTGTAGGACTCGGCGTCGAGCCCCCCCGTGGGCAGCTGCAGGGCCAGGATGCCTGGGGGGGTGCGGGGAGGGGCATGTCAGCACCCCCCAGACCGAAACCCCAAAACCGCTGCCGTTGACCCCAAAACCGCCGCCGTTGACCCCAAGGTGGCCGCTGGTGACGCCGGTAGGGCCACTGGGCGCCCCGCGGACCACAAGTACCCAACCCCAACCCCCAAACCCCCTAACCCTAACAGATCTAAGCCTAACCCTAACCCCCCAACCCTAACCCCCGACTCCCCAACCATAACCCCCTAACCCTAACGGATCTAACCCTAACCCTAACCCTCTAACCCTAACCCCCCAACCCCCTAACCCCCCAACCCTAACCCCCGACCCCCCAACCGATCTAACCCTAACCCTAACCCTCTAACCCTAACCCCCCAACCCTAACCCCCGACCCCCCAACCCTAACCCTAACGGATCTAACCCTAACCCCCCAACCCTAATAGATCTAACCCTAACCCTAATCCTCTAACCCTAACCCCCCATCCTAACCCCCCAAGTACCCAACCCCAACCCCCAAACCCCCTAACCCTAACCCCCCAACCCCCTAACCCCACACCCTAAACCCCCAACCCTAACCCCCTAACCCTAACGGATCTAACCCTAATCCTCTAACCCTAACGCCCAAACCCCCTAACCCCCTAACCCTAACAGATCTAAGCCTAACCCTAACCCTCTAACCCTAACCCACCCAACCCCCTAACCCCCTAACCCTAACGGATCTAACCCTAATCCTCTAACCCTAACGCCCAAACCCCCTAACCCCCTAACCCTAACAGATCTAAGCCTAACCCTAACCCCCCAACCCTAACCCCCCAACCCCCTAACCCCCCAACCCTAACCCCCTAACCCTAACGGATCTAACCCTAATCCTCTAACCCTAACGCCCAAAGCCCCTAACCCCCTAACCCTAACAGATCTAAGCCTAACCCTAACCCCCCAACCCTAACCCCCAACTCCCCAACCATAACCCCCTAACCCTAACGGATCTAACCCTAACCCTAACCCTCTAACCCTAACCCCCCAACCCCCTAACCCCCCAACCCTAACCCCCTAACCCTAACGGATCTAACCCTAACCCTCTAACCCTAACCCCCCAACCCCCTAACCCCCCAACCCTAACCCCCTAACCCTAACGGATCTAACCCTAACCCCCCAACCCTAATAGATCTAACCCTAACCCTAATCCTCTAACCCTAACCCCCCAACACCTAACCCCCCAAGTACCCAACCCCAACCCCCAAACCCCCTAACCCTAACCCCCCAACCCCCTAACCCCCAACCCTAAACCCCCAACCCTAAACCCCGACCCCCCAACCCTAACAGATCTAACCCTAACACTCTAACCCTAACCCCCCAAGTACCCAACCCCAACCCCCAAACCCCCTAATCCCCCAACCCCCTAACCCCCAACCCTAAACCCCCAACCCTAACCCCCAAACCCCAACCCTAACCCCCTAACCCTAACGGATCTAACCCTAACCCTAACCCTAACCCCATGGACCCCCATTCTCATTTTGGTCCCCCCCCCCCCTCATTTTGGTTCCCCCCCGGTGCGCCCCACAAATGGGTCCCCCCGGAAACAAAACCCCGCACACTTGGTTCCCCCCTCATTTTGGTTCCCCCCCCCCGGTGCGCCCCACAAATGGGTCCCCCCGGAAACAAAACCCCGCACACTTGGTTCCCCCCTCATTTTGGTTCCCCCCCCGGTGCGCCCCACAAATGTGTCCCCCCGGAAACAGCACCCCGCACACTTGGTTCCCGCCTCATTTTGGTTCCCCCCCCCCGCCCCATCCTTGGGGTCCCCCCTAGCCCCATGGACCCCCCCCCCCTTGGTGCCCCCCCCCCATTTTGTCTCCCCCCCCGTCCTACCCGTGCCCGCAGCAGCCGCTCGCACTCTGCCAGCGCCTTCCGCACCCGATGCTGCATCTCGGCCAGGTGGAGGCAAGCGCTGGAGGGGGGGGAATAAATTGGGGGGGGTCAATTTGGGGGGGGTCTGGGGGCATTTTGGGGGTTGGGGGCGCATTTAGGGGGCAGAGGGGACTGGTTCTCACCTGTAGGACTCGGCGTCGAGCCCCCCCGTGGGCAGCTGCAGGGCCAGGATGCCTGGGGGGGTGCGGGGAGGGGCATGTCAGCACCCCCCAGACCGAAACCCCAAAACCGCTGCCGTTGACCCCAAAACCGCCGCCGTTGACCCCAAGGTGGCCGCTGGTGACGCCGGTAGGGCCACTGGGCGCCCCGCGGACCACAAGTACCCAACCCCAACCCCCAAACCCCCTAACCCTAACAGATCTAAGCCTAACCCTAACCCCCAACCCTAACCCCCGACTCCCCAACCATAACCCCCTAACCCTAACGGATCTAACCCTAACCCTAACCCTCTAACCCTAACCCCCCAACCCCCTAACCCCCCAACCCTAACCCCCGACCCCCTAACCGATCTAACCCTAACCCTAACCCTCTAACCCTAACCCCCCAACCCTAACCCCCGACCCCCCAACCCTAACCCTAACGGATCTAACCCTAACCCCCCAACCCTAATAGATCTAACCCTAACCCTAATCCTCTAACCCTAACCCCCCATCCTAACCCCCCAAGTACCCAACCCCAACCCCCAAACCCCCTAACCCTAACCCCCCAACCCCCTAACCCCACACCCTAAACCCCCAACCCTAACCCCCTAACCCTAACGGATCTAACCCTAATCCTCTAACCCTAACGCCCAAACCCCCTAACCCCCTAACCCTAACAGATCTAAGCCTAACCCTAACCCTCTAACCCTAACCCCCCCAACCCCCTAACCCCCTAACCCTAACGGATCTAACCCTAATCCTCTAACCCTAACGCCCAAACCCCCTAACCCCCTAACCCTAACAGATCTAAGCCTAACCCTAACCCCCCAACCCTAACCCCCGACTCCCCAACCATAACCCCCTAACCCTAACGGATCTAACCCTAACCCTAACCCTCTAACCCTAACCCCCCAACCCCCTAACCCCCCAACCCTAACCCCCTAACCCTAACGGATCTAACCCTAACCCTCTAACCCTAACCCCCCAACCCCCTAACCCCCCAACCCTAACCCCCTAACCCTAACGGATCTAACCCTAACCCCCCAACCCTAATAGATCTAACCCTAACCCTAATCCTCTAACCCTAACCCCCCAACACCTAACCCCCCAAGTACCCAACCCCAACCCCCAAACCCCCTAACCCTAACCCCCCAACCCCCTAACCCCCAACCCTAAACCCCCAACCCTAAACCCCGACCCCCCAACCCTAACAGATCTAACCCTAACACTCTAACCCTAACCCCCCAAGTACCCAACCCCAACCCCCAAACCCCCTAATCCCCCAACCCCCTAACCCCCAACCCTAAACCCCCAACCCTAACCCCCAAACCCCAACCCTAACCCCCCAACCCTAACGGATCTAACCCTAACCCTAACCCTAACCCCATGGACCCCCATTCTCATTTTGGTTCCCCCCCCCCTCATTTTGGTTCCCCCCCCGGTGCGCCCCACAAATGGGTCCCCCCGGAAACAAAACCCCGCACACTTGGTTCCCCCCTCATTTTGGTTCCCCCCCCCGGTGCGCCCCACAAATGGGTCCCCCCGGAAACAAAACCCCGCACACTTGGTTCCCCCCTCATTTTGGTTCCCCCCCCCGGTGCGCCCCACAAATGGGTCCCCCCGGAAACAAAACCCCGCACACTTGGTTCCCCCCTCATTTTGGTTCCCCCCCCGGTGCGCCCCACAAATGTGTCCCCCCGGAAACAGCACCCCGCACAATTGGTTCCCGCCTCATTTTGGTTCCCCCCCCCGCCCCATCCTTGGGGTCCCCCCTAGCCCCATGGACCCCCCCCCCTTGGTGCCCCCCCACCATTTTGTCTCCCCCCCCGTCCTACCCGTGCCCGCAGCAGCCGCTCGCACTCTGCCAGCGCCTTCCGCACCCGATGCTGCATCTCGGCCAGGTGGAGGCAAGCGCTGGAGGGGGGGGAATAAATTGGGGGGGGTCAATTTGGGGGGGGTCTGGGGGCATTTTGGGGGTTGGGGGCGCATTTAGGGGGCAGAGGGGACTGGTTCTCACCTGTAGGACTCGGCGTCGAGCCCCCCCGTGGGCAGCTGCAGGGCCAGGATGCCTGGGGGGGTGCGGGGAGGGGCATGTCAGCACCCCCCAGACCGAAACCCCAAAACCGCTGCCGTTGACCCCAAAACCGCCGCCGTTGACCCCAAGGTGGCCGCTGGTGACGCCGGTAGGGCCACTGGGCGCCCCGCGGACCACAAGTACCCAACCCCAACCCCCAAACCCCCTAACCCTAACAGATCTAAGCCTAACCCTAACCCCCCAACCCTAACCCCCGACTCCCCAACCATAACCCCCTAACCCTAACGGATCTAACCCTAACCCTAACCCTCTAACCCTAACCCCCCAACCCCCTAACCCCCCAACCCTAACCCCCGACCCCCCAACCGATCTAACCCTAACCCTAACCCTCTAACCCTAACCCCCCAACCCTAACCCCCGACCCCCCAACCCTAACCCTAACGGATCTAACCCTAACCCCCCAACCCTAATAGATCTAACCCTAACCCTAATCCTCTAACCCTAACCCCCCATCCTAACCCCCCAAGTACCCAACCCCAACCCCCAAACCCCCTAACCCTAACCCCCCAACCCCCTAACCCCACACCCTAAACCCCCAACCCTAACCCCCTAACCCTAACGGATCTAACCCTAATCCTCTAACCCTAACGCCCAAACCCCCTAACCCCCTAACCCTAACAGATCTAAGCCTAACCCTAACCCTCTAACCCTAACCCACCCAACCCCCTAACCCCCTAACCCTAACGGATCTAACCCTAATCCTCTAACCCTAACGCCCAAACCCCCTAACCCCCTAACCCTAACAGATCTAAGCCTAACCCTAACCCCCCAACCCTAACCCCCCAACCCCCTAACCCCCCAACCCTAACCCCCTAACCCTAACGGATCTAACCCTAATCCTCTAACCCTAACGCCCAAACCCCCTAACCCCCTAACCCTAACAGATCTAAGCCTAACCCTAACCCCCCAACCCTAACCCCCAACTCCCCAACCATAACCCCCTAACCCTAACGGATCTAACCCTAACCCTAACCCTCTAACCCTAACCCCCCAACCCGCTAACCCCCCAACCCTAACCCCCTAACCCTAACGGATCTAACCCTAACCCTCTAACCCTAACCCCCCAACCCCCTAACCCCCCAACCCTAACCCCCTAACCCTAACGGATCTAACCCTAACCCCCCAACCCTAATAGATCTAACCCTAACCCTAATCCTCTAACCCTAACCCCCCAACACCTAACCCCCCAAGTACCCAACCCCAACCCCCAAACCCCCTAACCCTAACCCCCCAACCCCCTAACCCCCAACCCTAAACCCCCAACCCTAAACCCCGACCCCCCAACCCTAACAGATCTAACCCTAACACTCTAACCCTAACCCCCCAAGTACCCAACCCCAACCCCCAAACCCCCTAATCCCCCAACTCCCTAACCCCCAACCCTAAACCCCCAACCCTAACCCCCAAACCCCAACCCTAACCCCCTAACCCTAACGGATCTAACCCTAACCCTAACCCTAACCCCATGGACCCCCATTCTCATTTTGGTTCCCCCCCCCCCCTCATTTTGGTTCCCCCCCCGGTGCGCCCCACAAATGGGTCCCCCCGGAAACAAAACACCGCACACTTGGTTCCCCCCTCATTTTGGTTCCCCCACCCCTGGTGCGCCCCACAAATGGGTCCCCCCGGAAACAAAACCCCGCACACTTGGTTCCCCCCTCATTTTGGTTCCCCCCCCCCGGTGCGCCCCACAAATGGGTCCCCCCAGAAACAAAACCCCGCACACTTGGTTCCCCCCTCATTTTGGTTCCCCCCCCCCCGGTGCGCCCCACAAATGGGTCCCCCCGGAAACAAAACCCCGCACACTTGGTTCCCCCCTCATTTTGGTTCCCCCCCCCCGGTGCGCCCCACAAATGTGTCCCCCCGGAAACAGCACCCCGCACAATTGGTTCCCGCCTCATTTTGGTTCCCCCCCCCCGCCCCATCCTTGGGGTCCCCCCTAGCCCCATGGACCCCCCCCCCTTGGTGCCCCCCCACCATTTTGTCTCCCCCCCCGTCCTACCCGTGCCCGCAGCAGCCGCTCGCACTCTGCCAGCGCCTTCCGCACCCGATGCTGCATCTCGGCCAGGTGGAGGCAAGCGCTGGAGGGGGGGGAATAAATTGGGGGGGGTCAATTTGGGGGGGGTCTGGGGGCATTTTGGGGGTTGGGGGCGCATTTAGGGGGCAGAGGGGACTGGTTCTCACCTGTAGGACTCGGCGTCGAGCCCCCCCGTGGGCAGCTGCAGGGCCAGGATGCCTGGGGGGGTGCGGGGAGGGGCATGTCAGCACCCCCCAGACCGAAACCCCAAAACCGCTGCCGTTGACCCCAAAACCGCCGCCGTTGACCCCAAGGTGGCTGCTGGTGACGCCGGTAGGGCCACTGGGCGCCCCGCGGACCACAAGTACCCAACCCCAACCCCCAAACCCCCTAACCCTAACAGATCTAAGCCTAACCCTAACCCCCCAACCCTAACCCCCGACTCCCCAACCATAACCCCCTAACCCTAACGGATCTAACCCTAACCCTAACCCTCTAACCCTAACCCCCCAACCCCCTAACCCCCCAACCCTAACCCCCGACCCCCTAACCGATCTAACCCTAACCCTAACCCTCTAACCCTAACCCCCCAACCCTAACCCCCGACCCCCCAACCCTAACCCTAACGGATCTAACCCTAACCCCCCAACCCTAATAGATCTAACCCTAACCCTAATCCTCTAACCCTAACCCCCCATCCTAACCCCCCAAGTACCCAACCCCAACCCCCAAACCCCCTAACCCTAACCCCCCAACCCCCTAACCCCACACCCTAAACCCCCAACCCTAACCCCCTAACCCTAACGGATCTAACCCTAATCCTCTAACCCTAACGCCCAAACCCCCTAACCCCCTAACCCTAACAGATCTAAGCCTAACCCTAACCCTCTAACCCTAACCCCCCCAACCCCCTAACCCCCTAACCCTAACGGATCTAACCCTAATCCTCTAACCCTAACGCCCAAACCCCCTAACCCCCTAACCCTAACAGATCTAAGCCTAACCCTAACCCCCCAACCCTAACGCCCCAACCCCCTAACCCCCCAACCCTAACCCCCTAACCCTAACGGATCTAACCCTAATCCTCTAACCCTAACGCCCAAACCCCCTAACCCCCTAACCCTAACAGATCTAAGCCTAACCCTAACCCCCCAACCCTAACCCCCAACTCCCCAACCCTAACCCCCTAACCCTAACGGATCTAACCCTAACCCTCTAACCCTAACCCCCCAACCCCCTAACCCCCCAACCCTAACCCCCTAACCCTAACGGATCTAACCCTAACCCCCCAACCCTAATAGATCTAACCCTAACCCTAATCCTCTAACCCTAACCCCCCAACACCTAACCCCCCAAGTACCCAACCCCAACCCCCAAACCCCCTAACCCTAACCCCCCAACCCCCTAACCCCCAACCCTAAACCCCCAACCCTAAACCCCGACCCCCCAACCCTAACAGATCTAACCCTAACACTCTAACCCTAACCCCCCAAGTACCCAACCCCAACCCCCAAACCCCCTAATCCCCCAACCCCCTAACCCCCAACCCTAAACCCCCAACCCTAACCCCCAAACCCCAACCCTAACCCCCTAACCCTAACGGATCTAACCCTAACCCTAACCCTAACCCCATGGACCCCCATTCTCATTTTGGTTCCCCCCCCCCCTCATTTTGGTTCCCCCCCCGGTGCGCCCCACAAATGGGTCCCCCCGGAAACAAAACCCCGCACACTTGGTTCCCCCCTCATTTTGGTTCCCCCCCCCGGTGCGCCCCACAAATGGGTCCCCCCGGAAACAAAACCCCGCACACTTGGTTCCCCCCTCATTTTGGTTCCCCCCCCCCGGTGCGCCCCGCAAATGGGTCCCCCCGGAAACAAAATCCCGCACACTTGTTTCCCCCCTCATTTTGGTTCCCCCCCCGGTGCGCCCCACAATTGTGTCCCCCCGGAAACAGCACCCCGCACACTTGGTTCCCGCCTCATTTTGGTTCCCCCCCCCCGCCCCATCCTTGGGGTCCCCCCTAGCCCCATGGACCCCCCCCCCCTTGGTGCCCCCCCCCCATTTTGTCTCCCCCCCCGTCCTACCCGTGCCCGCAGCAGCCGCTCGCACTCTGCCAGCGCCTTCCGCACCCGATGCTGCATCTCGGCCAGGTGGAGGCAAGCGCTGGAGGGGGGGGAATAAATTGGGGGGGGTCAATTTGGGGGGGGTCTGGGGGCATTTTGGGGGTTGGGGGCGCATTTAGGGGGCAGAGGGGACTGGTTCTCACCTGTAGGACTCGGCGTCGAGCCCCCCCGTGGGCAGCTGCAGGGCCAGGATGCCTGGGGGGGTACAGGGAGGGGCATGTCAGCACCCCCCAGACCGAAACCCCAAAACCGCTGCCGTTGACCCCAAAACCGCCGCCGTTGACCCCAAGGTGGCCGCTGGTGACGCCGGTAGGGCCACTGGGCGCCCCGCGGACCACAAGTACCCAACCCCAACCCCCAAACCCCCTAACCCTAACAGATCTAAGCCTAACCCTAACCCCCCAACCCTAACCCCCGACTCCCCAACCATAACCCCCTAACCCTAACGGATCTAACCCTAACCCTAACCCTCTAACCCTAACCCCCCAACCCCCTAACCCCCCAACCCTAACCCCCGACCCCCTAACCGATCTAACCCTAACCCTAACCCTCTAACCCTAACCCCCCAACCCTAACCCCCGACCCCCCAACCCTAACCCTAACGGATCTAACCCTAACCCCCCAACCCTAATAGATCTAACCCTAACCCTAATCCTCTAACCCTAACCCCCCATCCTAACCCCCCAAGTACCCAACCCCAACCCCCAAACCCCCTAACCCTAACCCCCCAACCCCCTAACCCCACACCCTAAACCCCCAACCCTAACCCCCTAACCCTAACGGATCTAACCCTAATCCTCTAACCCTAACGCCCAAACCCCCTAACCCCCTAACCCTAACAGATCTAAGCCTAACCCTAACCCTCTAACCCTAACCCCCCCAACCCCCTAACCCCCTAACCCTAACGGATCTAACCCTAATCCTCTAACCCTAACGCCCAAACCCCCTAACCCCCTAACCCTAACAGATCTAAGCCTAACCCTAACCCCCCAACCCTAACCCCCGACTCCCCAACCATAACCCCCTAACCCTAACGGATCTAACCCTAACCCTAACCCTCTAACCCTAACCCCCCAACCCCCTAACCCCCCAACCCTAACCCCCTAACCCTAACGGATCTAACCCTAACCCTCTAACCCTAACCCCCCAACCCCCTAACCCCCCAACCCTAACCCCCTAACCTTAACGGATCTAACCCTAACCCCCCAACCCTAATAGATCTAACCCTAACCCTAATCCTCTAACCCTAACCCCCCAACACCTAACCCCCCAAGTACCCAACCCCAACCCCCAAACCCCCTAACCCTAACCCCCCAACCCCCTAACCCCCAACCCTAAACCCCCAACCCTAAACCCCGACCCCCCAACCCTAACAGATCTAACCCTAACACTCTAACCCTAACCCCCCAAGTACCCAACCCCAACCCCCAAACCCCCTAATCCCCCAAACCCCTAACCCCCAACCCTAAACCCCCAACCCTAACCCCCAAACCCCAACCCTAACCCCCTAACCCTAACGGATCTAACCCTAACCCTAACCCTAACCCCATGGACCCCCATTCTCATTTTGGTCCCCCCCCCCCCTCATTTTGGTTCCCCCCCCGGTGCGCCCCACAAATGGGTCCCCCCGGAAACAAAACCCCGCACACTTGGTTCCCCCCTCATTTTGGTTCCCCCCCCGGTGCGCCCCACAAATGTGTCCCCCCGGAAACAGCACCCCGCACACTTGGTTCCCGCCTCATTTTGGTTCCCCCCCCCCCGCCCCATCCTTGGGGTCCCCCCTAGCCCCATGGACCCCCCCCCCCTTGGTGCCCCCCCCCCATTTTGTCTCCCCCCCCGTCCTACCCGTGCCCGCAGCAGCCGCTCGCACTCTGCCAGCGCCTTCCGCACCCGATGCTGCATCTCGGCCAGGTGGAGGCAAGCGCTGGAGGGGGGGGAATAAATTGGGGGGGGTCAATTTGGGGGGGGGTCTGGGGGGCATTTTGGGGGTTGGGGGGCGCATTTAGGGGGCAGAGGGGACTGGTTCTCACCTGTAGGACTCGGCGTCGAGCCCCCCCGTGGGCAGCTGCAGGGCCAGGATGCCTGGCGGGGTACGGGGAGGGGCATGTCAGCACCCCCCAGACCGAAACCCCAAAAACCGCTGCCGTTGACCCCAAAAACCGCCGCCGTTGACCCCAAGGTGGCCGCTGGTGACGCCGGTAGGGCCACTGGGCGCCCCGCGGACCACAAGTACCCAACCCCAACCCCCAAACCCCCTAACCCTAACAGATCTAAGCCTAACCCTAACCCCCCAACCCTAACCCCCGACTCCCCCAACCATAACCCCCTAACCCTAACGGATCTAACCCTAACCCTAACCCTCTAACCCTCACCCCCCAACCCCCTAACCCCCACCCAACCCCCTAACCCCGACCCCCCAACCGATCTAACCCTAACCCTAACCCTCTACTAACCTAACCCCCCAACCCTAACCCCCGACCCCCCAACCCTAACCCTAACGGATCTAACCCTAACCCCCCAACCCTAATAGATCTAACCCTAACCCTAATCCTCTAACCCTAACCCCCCATCCTAACCCCCCAAGTACCCAACCCCAACCCCCAAACCCCCTAACCCTAACCCCCCAACCCCCTAACCCCACACCCTAAACCCCCAACCCTAACCCCCTAACCCTAACGGATCTAACCCTAATCCTCTAACCCTAACGCCCAAACCCCCTAACCCCCTAACCCTAACAGATCTAAGCCTAACCCTAACCCTCTAACCCTAACCCCCCCAACCCCCTAACCCCCTAACCCTAACGGATCTAACCCTAATCCTCTAACCCTAACGCCCAAACCCCCTAACCCCCTAACCCTAACAGATCTAAGCCTAACCCTAACCCCCCAACCCTAACCCCCGACTCCCCAACCATAACCCCCTAACCCTAACGGATCTAACCCTAACCCTAACCCTCTAACCCTAACCCCCCAACCCCCCCTAACCCCCCCAACCCTAACCCCCTAACCCTAACGGATCTAACCCTAACCCTCTAACCCTAACCCCCCAACCCCCTAACCCCCCCCCACCCTAACCCCCCTAACCCTAACGGATCTAACCCCTAAAACGGATCTAACCCTAACCCCCCAACCCTAATAGATCTAACCCTAACCCTAATCCTCTAACCCTAACCCCCCAACACCTAACCCCCCAAGTACCCAACCCCAACCCCCAAACCCCCTAACCCTAACCCCCCAACCCCCTAACCCCCAACCCTAAACCCCCAACCCTAAACCCCGACCCCCCAACCCTAACAGATCTAACCCTAACACTCTAACCCTAACCCCCCAAGTACCCAACCCCAACCCCCAAACCCCCTAATCCCCAAACCCCCTAACCCCCAACCCTAAACCCCCAACCCTAACCCCCAAACCCCAACCCTAACCCCCTAACCCTAACGGATCTAACCCTAACCCTAACCCTAACCCCATGGACCCCCATTCTCATTTTGGTCCCCCCCCCCCTCATTTTGGTTCCCCCCCCGGTGCGCCCCACAAATGGGTCCCCCCGGAAACAAAACCCTGCACACTTGGTTCCCCCCTCATTTTGGTTCCCCCCCCGGTGCGCCCCACAAATGGGTCCCCCCGGAAACAAAACCCCGCACACTTGGTTCCCCCCTCATTTTGGTTCCCCCCCCCCGGTGCGCCCCACAAATGGGTCCCCCGGAAACAAAACCCCGCACACTTGGTTCCCCCCTCATTTTGGTTCCCCCCCCCGGTGCGCCCCGCAAATGGGTCCCCCCGGAAACAAAACCCGCACACTTGGTTCCCCCCTCATTTTGGTTCCCCCCCGGTGCGCCCCACAAATGTGTCCCCCCGGAAACAGCACCCCGCACACTTGGTTCCCGCCTCATTTTGGTTCCCCCCCCCCGCCCCATCCTTGGGGTCCCCCCTAGCCCCATGGACCCCCCCCCCCTTGGTGCCCCCCCCCCATTTTGTCTCCCTCCCCGTCCTACCCGTGCCCGCAGCAGCCGCTCGCACTCTGCCAGCGCCTTCCGCACCCGATGCTGCATCTCGGCCAGGTGGAGGCAAGCGCTGGAGGGGGGGGAATAAATTGGGGGGGGTCAATTTGGGGGGGCTCTGGGGGCATTTTGGGGGTTGGGGGCGCATTTAGGGGGCAGAGGGGACTGGTTCTCACCTGTAGGACTCGGCGTCGAGCCCCCCCGTGGGCAGCTGCAGGGCCAGGATGCCTGGGGGGGTGCGGGGAGGGGCATGTCAGCACCCCCCAGACCGAAACCCCAAAACCGCTGCCGTTGACCCCAAAACCGCCGCCGTTGACCCCAAGGTGGCCGCTGGTGACGCCGGTAGGGCCACTGGGCGCCCCGCGGACCACAAGTACCCAACCCCAACCCCCAAACCCCCTAACCCTAACAGATCTAAGCCTAACCCTAACCCCCCAACCCTAACCCCCGACTCCCCAACCATAACCCCCTAACCCTAACGGATCTAACCCTAACCCTAACCCTCTAACCCTAACCCCCCAACCCCCTAACCCCCCAACCCTAACCCCCGACCCCCTAACCGATATAACCCTAACCCTAACCCTCTAACCCTAACCCCCCCAACCCTAACCCCCGACCCCCCAACCCTAACCCTAACGGATCTAACCCTAACCCCCCAACCCTAATAGATCTAACCCTAACCCTAATCCTCTAACCCTAACCCCCCATCCTAACCCCCCAAGTACCCAACCCCAACCCCCAAACCCCCTAACCCTAACCCCCCAACCCCCTAACCCCACACCCTAAACCCCCAACCCTAACCCCCTAACCCTAACGGATCTAACCCTAATCCTCTAACCCTAACGCCCAAACCCCCTAACCCCCTAACCCTAACAGATCTAAGCCTAACCCTAACCCTCTAACCCTAACCCCCCCAACCCCCTAACCCCCTAACCCTAACGGATCTAACCCTAATCCTCTAACCCTAACGCCCAAACCCCCTAACCCCCTAACCCTAACAGATCTAAGCCTAACCCTAACCCCCCAACCCTAACCCCCGATCCCCAACCATAACCCCCTAACCCTAACGGATCTAACCCTAACCCTAACCCTCTAACCCTAACCCCCCAACCCCCTAACCCCCCCAACCCTAACCCCCTAACCCTAACGGATCTAACCCTAACCCTCTAACCCTAACCCCCCCAACCCCCTAACCCCCCAACCCTAACCCCCTAACCCTAACGGATCTAACCCTAACCCCCCAACCCTAATAGATCTAACCCTAACCCTAATCCTCTAACCCTAACCCCCCAACACCTAACCCCCCAAGTACCCAACCCCAACCCCCAAACCCCCTAACCCTAACCCCCCAACCCCCTAACCCCAACCCTAAACCCCCAACCCTAAACCCCGACCCCCCAACCCTAACAGATCTAACCCTAACACTCTAACCCTAACCCCCAAGTACCCAACCCCAACCCCCAAACCCCCTAATCCCCCAACCCCCTAACCCCCAACCCTAAACCCCCAACCCTAACCCCCAAACCCCAACCCTAACCCCCTAACCCTAACGGATCTAACCCTAACCCTAACCCTAACCCCATGGACCCCCATTCTCATTTTGGTCCCCCCCCCCCCTCATTTTGGTTCCCCCCCCGGTGCGCCCCACAAATGGGTCCCCCCGGAAACAAAACCCCGCACACTTGGTTCCCCCCTCATTTTGGTTCCCCCCCCGGTGCGCCCCACAAATGTGTCCCCCCGGAAACAGCACCCCGCACACTTGGTTCCCGCCTCATTTTGGTTCCCCCCCCCCCCCGCCCCCATCCTTGGGGTCCCCCCTAGCCCCATGGACCCCCCCCCCCTTGGTGCCCCCCCCCCATTTTGTCTCCCCCCCGTCCTACCCGTGCCCGCAGCAGCCGCTCGCACTCTGCCAGCGCCTTCCGCACCCGATGCTGCATCTCGGCCAGGTGGAGGCAAGCGCTGGAGGGGGGGGAATAAATTGGGGGGGGTCAATTTGGGGGGGGTCTGGGGGCATTTTGGGGGTTGGGGGGCGCATTTAGGGGGCAGAGGGGACTGGTTCTCACCTGTAGGACTCGGCGTCGAGCCCCCCCGTGGGCAGCTGCAGGGCCAGGATGCCTGGGGGGGTGCGGGGAGGGGCATGTCAGCACCCCCCAGACGAAACCCCAAAAACCGCTGCCGTTGACCCCAAAACCGCCGCCGTTGACCCCAAGGTGGCCGCTGGTGACGCCGGTAGGGCCACTGGGCGCCCCGCGGACCACAAGTACCCAACCCCAACCCCCAAACCCCCTAACCCTAACAGATCTAAGCCTAACCCTAACCCCCAACCCTAACCCCCGACTCCCCAACCATAACCCCCTAACCCTAACGGATCTAACCCTAACCCTAACCCTCTAACCCTAACCCCCCAACCCCCTAACCCCCCAACCCTAACCCCCGACCCTCCAACCGATCTAACCCTAACCTAACCCTCTAACCCTAACCCCCCAACCCTAACCCCCGACCCCCAACCCTAACCCTAACGGATCTAACCCTAACCCCCCAACCCTAATAGATCTAACCCTAACCCTAATCCTCTAACCCTAACCCCCCATCCTAACCCCCCAAGTACCCAACCCCAACCCCCAAACCCCCTAACCCTAACCCCCCAACCCCCTAACCCCACACCCTAAACCCCCAACCCTAACCCCCTAACCCTAACGGATCTAACCCTAATCCTCTAACCCTAACGCCCAAACCCCCTAACCCCCTAACCCTTACAGATCTAAGCCTAACCCTAACCCTCTAACCCTAACCCCCCCAACCCCCTAACCCCCTAACCCTAACGGATCTAACCCTAATCCTCTAACCCTAACGCCCAAACCCCCTAACCCCCTAACCCTAACAGATCTAAGCCTAACCCTAACCCCCCAACCCTAACCCCCGACTCCCCAACCATAACCCCCTAACCCTAACGGATCTAACCCTAACCCTAACCCTCTAACCCTAACCCCCCAACCCCCTAACCCCCCAACCCTAACCCCCTAACCCTAACGGATCTAACCCTAACCCTCTAACCCTAACCCCCCAACCCTAACCCCCAACTCCCCAACCCTAACCCCCTAACCCTAACGGATCTAACCCAAACCCCCTAACCCTAACCCCCCAACCCCCTAACCCCACACCCTAAACCCCCAACCCTAACCCCCTAACCCTAACGGATCTAACCCTAATCCTCTAACCCTAACGCCCAAACCCCCTAACCCCCTAACCCTAACAGATCTAAGCCTAACCCTAACCCTCTAACCCTAACCCACCCAACCCCCTAACCCCCTAACCCTAACGGATCTAACCCTAATCCTCTAACCCTAACGCCCAAACCCCCTAACCCCCTAACCCTAACAGATCTAAGCCTAACCCTAACCCCCCAACCCTAACCCCCCAACCCCCTAACCCCCCAACCCTAACCCCCTAACCCTAACGGATCTAACCCTAATCCTCTAACCCTAACGCCCAAACGCCCTAACCCCCTAACCCTAACAGATCTAAGCCTAACCCTAACCCCCCAACCCTAACCCCCAACTCCCCAACCCTAACCCCCTAACCCTAACGGATCTAACCCTAACCCTCTAACCCTAACCCCCCAACCCCCTAACCCCCCAACCCTAACCCCCTAACCCTAACGGATCTAACCCTAACCCCCCAACCCTAATAGATCTAACCCTAACCCTAATCCTCTAACCCTAACCCCCCATCCTAACCCCCCAAGTACCCAACCCCAACCCCCAAACCCCCTAACCCTAACCCCCCAACCCCCTAACCCCACACCCTAAACCCCCAACCCTAACCCCCTAACCCTAACGGATCTAACCCTAACCCCCCAACCCTAATAGATCTAACCCTAACCCTAATCCTCTAACCCTAACCCCCCAACACCTAACCCCCCAAGTACCCAACCCCAACCCCCAAACCCCCTAATCCCCCAACCCCCTAACCCCCAACCCTAAACCCCCAACCCTAACCCCCAAACCCCAACCCTAACCCCCTAACCCTAACGGATCTAACCCTAACCCTAACCCTAACCCCATGGACCCCCATTCTCATTTTGGTTCCCCCCCCAACTCATTTTGGTTCCCCCCCCCCGGTGCGCCCCACAAATGGGCCCCCCGGAAACAAAACCCCGCACACTTGGTTCCCCCCTCATTTTGGTTCCCCCCCCGGTGCGCCCCACAAATGGGTCCCCCCGGAAACAGCACCCCGCACACTTGGTTCCCGCCTCATTTTGGTCCCCCCCCCCCCGCCCCATCCTTGGGGTCCCCCCTAGCCCCATGGACCCCCCCCCTCTTGGTGCCCCCCCCCCATTTTGTCTCCCCCCCCGTCCTACCCGTGCCCGCAGCAGCCGCTCGCACTCTGCCAGCGCCTTCCGCACCCGATGCTGCATCTCGGCCAGGTGGAGGCAAGCGCTGGAGGGGGGGGAATAAATTGGGGGGTTCAATTTGGGGGGGGTTTGGGGGCATTTTGGGGGTTGGGGGTGCATTTAGGGGGCGGAGGGGACTGGTTCTCACCTGTAGGACTCGGCGTCGAGCCCCCCCGGGGGCAGCTGCAGGGCCAGGATGCCTGGGGGGGTGCGGGGAGGGGCATGTCAGCACCCCCCAGACCGAAACTCCAAAACCGCTGCTGTTGACCCCAAAACCGCCGCCGTTGACCCCTAGGTGGCCGCTGGTGACGCCGGTAGGGCCACCGGGCGCCCCGCGGGCCACAAGTACCCAACCCCAACCCCCAAACCCCCTAACCCTCTAACCCTAACCGCCCAACCCCCTAACCCCCCAACCCTAACCCCCTAACCCTAATGGATCTAACCCTAACCCTCTAACCCTAACCCCCCAACCCCGTAACCCCCCAACCCTAACCCCCGACCCCCCAACCGATCTAACCCTAACCCTAACCCTCTAACCCTAACCCCCCAACCCTAACCCCCTAACCCTAACGGATCTAACCCTAACCCCCCAACCCCCTAACCCCACACCCTAAACCCCCAACCCTAACCCCCTAACCCTAACGGATCTAACCCTAATCCTCTAACCCTAACGCCCAAACCCCCTAACCCCCTAACCCTAACAGATCTAAGCCTAACCCTAACCCCCCAACCCTAACCCCCGACTCCCCAACCGTAACCCCCTAACCCTAACGGATCTAACCCTAACCCTAACCCTCTAACCCTAACCGCCCAACCCCCTAACCCCCCAACCCTAACCCCCTAACCCTAACGGATCTAACCCTAACCCTCTAACCCTAACCCCCCAACCCCCTTACCCCCCAACCCTAACCCCCGACCCCCCAACCGATCTAACCCTAACCCTAACCCTCTAACCCTAACCCCCCAACCCTAACCCCCTAACCCTAACGGATCTAACCCTAACCCCCCAACCCTAACAGATCTAACCCTAACCCTAATCCTCTAACCCTAACCCCCCATCCTAACCCCCCAAGTACCCAACCCCAACCCCCAAACCCCCTAACCCTAACCCCCCAACCCCCTAACCCCACACCCTAAACCCCCAACCCTAACCCCCTAACCCTAACGGATCTAACCCTAATCCTCTAACCCTAACGCCCAAACCCCCTAACCCCCTAACCCTAACAGATCTAAGCCTAACCCTAACCCCCCAACCCTAACCCCCGACTCCCCAACCCTAACCCCCTAACCCTAATGGATCTAACCCTAACCCTCTAACCCTAACCCCCCAACCCCCTAACCCCCCCACCCTAACCCCCTAACCCTAACGGATCTAACCCTAACCCCCCAACCCTAATAGATCTAACCCTAACCCTAATCCTCTAACCCTAACCCCCCAACACCTAACCCCCCAAGTACCCAACCCCAACCCCCAAACCCCCTAATCCCCCAACCCCCTAACCCCCAACCCTAAACCCCCAACCCTAACCCCCAAACCCCAACCCTAACCCCCTAACCCTAACGGATCTAACCCTAACCCTAACCCTAACCCCATGGACCCCCATTCTCATTTTGGTTCCCCCCCCAACTCATTTTGGTCCCCCCCCCGGTGCGCCCCACAAATGGGTCCCCCCGGAAACAAAACCCCGCACACTTGGTTCCCCCCTCATTTTGGTTCCCCCCCCCCCCGGTGCGTCCCACAAATGGGTCCCCCCGGAAACGAAACCCCGCACACTTGGTTCCCCCCTCATTTTGGTTCCCCCCCCGGTGCGCCCCACAAATGGGTCCCCCCGGAAACGAAACCCCGCACACTTGGTTCCCCCCTCATTTTGGTTCTCCCCCCGGTGCGCCCCACAAATGGGTCCCCCCGGAAACAAAACCACGCACACTTGGTTCCCCCCTCATTTTGGCTCCCCCCCGGTGCGCCCCACAAATGTGTCCCCCCGGAAACAAAGCCCCTCACACTTGGTTCCCCCCTCATTTTGGTCCCCCCCCCCCGCCCCATCCTTGGGGTCCCTCCAAGCCCCATGGACCCCCCCCTCTTGGTGCCCCCCCCCCATTTTGTCTCCCCCCCCGTCCTACCCGTGCCCGCAGCAGCCGCTCGCACTCTGCCAGCGCCTTCCGCACCCGATGCTGCATCTCGGCCAGGTGGAGGCAAGCGCTGGAGGGGGGGGAATAAATTGGGGGGGTCAATTTGGGGGGGGTCTGGGGGCATTTTGGGGGTTGGGGGCGCATTTAGGGGGCGGAGGGGACTGGTTCTCACCTGTAGGACTCGGCGTCGAGCCCCCCCGGGGGCAGCTGCAGGGCCAGGATGCCTGGGGGGGTGCGGGGAGGGGCATGTCAGCACCCCCCAGACCGAAACCCCAAAACCGCTGCCGTTGACCCCAAAACCGCCGCCGTTGACCCCAAGGTGGCCGCTGGTGACGCCGGTAGGGCCACCAGGCGCCCCGCGGGCCACAAGTACCCAACCCCAACCCCCAAACCCCCTAACCCTAACCCCCCAACCCGAACCCCCGACCCCCCAACCATAACCCCCTAACCCTAACGGATCTAACCCTAACCCTAACCCTCTAACCCTAACCCCCCAACCCCCTAACCCCCCAACCCTAACCCCCGACCCCCCAACCGATCTAACCCTAACCCAAAACCTCTAACCCTAACCCCCCAACCCTAACCCCCGACCCCCCAACCCTAACCCCCTAACCCTAACGGATCTAACCCTAACCCCCCAACCCTAACAGATCTAACCCTAACCCTAATCCTCTAACCCTAACCCCCCATCCTAACCCCCCAAGTACCCAACCCCAACCCCCAAACCCCCTAACCCTAACCCCCCAACCCCCTAACCCCACACCCTAAACCCCCAACCCTAACCCCCGACTCCCCAACCGTAACCCCCTAACCCTAACGGATCTAACCCTAACCCTAACCCTCTAACCCTAACCGCCCAACCCCCTAACCCCCCCACCCTAACCCCCTAACCCTAATAGATCTAACCCTAACCCTAATCCTCTAACCCTAACCCCCCAACACTTAACCCCCCAAGTACCCAACCCCAACCCCCAAACCCCCTAATCCCCCAACCCTAACAGATCTAAGCCTAACCCTAACCCCCCAACCCTAACCCCCGACTCCCCAACCCTAACCCCCTAACCCTAATGGATCTAACCCTAACCCTCTAACCCTAACCCCCCAACCCCCTAACCCCCCCACCCTAACCCCCTAACCCTAATAGATCTAACCCTAACCCTAATCCTCTAACCCTAACCCCCCAACACTTAACCCCCCAAGTACCCAACCCCAACCCCCAAACCCCCTAATCCCCCAACCCCCTAACCCCCAACCCTAAACCCCAAACCCAAACCCCCAAACCCCAACCCTAACCCCCTAACCCTAACGGATCTAACCCTAACCCTAACCCCATGGACCCCCATTCTCATTTTGGTCCCCCCCCCAACTCATTTTGGTTCCCCCCCCGGTGCGCCCCACAAATGGGTCCCCCCGGAAACAAAACCCCGCACACTTGGTTCCCCCCTCATTTTGGTTCCCCCCCCGGTGCGCCCCACAAATGGCCCCACAAAAGGGGCATGTCAGCACCCCCCAGACCGAAACCCCAAAACCGCTGCCGTTGACCCCAAAACCGCCGCCGTTGACCCCTAGGTGGCCGCTGGTGACGCCGGTAGGGCCACCGGGCGCCCCGCGGGCCACAAGTACCCAACCCCAACCCCCAAACCCCCTAACCCTCTAACCCTAACCGCCCAACCCCCTAACCCCCCAACCCTAACCCCCTAACCCTAATGGATCTAACCCTAACCCTCTAACCCTAACCCCCCAACCCCCTAACCCCCCAACCCTAACCCCCGACCCCCCAACCGATCTAACCCTAACCCTAACACTCTAACCCTAACCCCCCAACCCTAACCCCCTAACCCTAACGGATCTAACCCTAACCCCCCAACCCCCTAACCCCACACCCTAAACCCCCAACCCTAACCCCCTAACCCTAACGGATCTAACCCTAATCCTCTAACCCTAACGCCCAAACCCCCTAACCCCCTAACCCTAACAGATCAAAGCCTAACCCTAACCCCCCAACCCTAACCCCCGACTCCCCAGCCGTAACCCCCTAACCCTAACGGATCTAACCCTAACCCTAACCCTCTAACCCTAACCGCCCAACCCCCTAACCCCCCAACCCTAACCCCCTAACCCTAATGGATCTAACCCTAACCCTCTAACCCTAACCCCCCAACCCCCTAACCCCCCCACCCTAACCCCCTAACCCTAACGGATCTAACCCTAACCCCCCAACCCTAATAGATCTAACCCTAACCCTAATCCTCTAACCCTAACCCCCCAACACCTAACCCCCCAAGTACCCAACCCCAACCCCCAAACCCCCTAATCCCCCAACCCCCTAACCCCCAAACCTAAACCCCCAACCCTAACCCCCAAACCCCAACCCTAACCCCCTAACCCTAACGGATCTAACCCTAACCGTAACCCCATGGACCCCCATTCTCATTTTGGTTCCCCCCCGAACTCATTTTGGTTCCCCCCCCCGGTGCGCCCCACAAATGGGTCCCCCCGGAAACAAAACCCCGCACACTTGGTTCCCCCCTCATTTTGGTTCCCCCCCACGGTGCGCCCCACAATAGGGTCCCCCCGGAAACAAAACCCCGTACACTTGGTTCCCCACTCATTTTGGTTCCCACCCCCGGTGCGCCCCACAAATGGGTCCCCCCGGAAACAAAACCCCGCACACTTGGTTCCCCCCTCATTTTGGTCCCCCCCCGGTGCACCCCACAAATGGGTCCCCCCGGAAACGAAACCCCGCACACTTGGTTCCCCCCCTCATTTTGGTTCAACCCCCCGGTGCGCCCCACAAATGGGTCCCCCGGGAAACAAAACCCCGCACTCTTGGTTCCCCCCTCATTTTGGTTCCCCCCCCCGGTGCGCCCCACAAATGGGTCCCCCCGGAAACAAAACCCCGCACACTTGGTTCCCGCCTCATTTTGGTCCCCCCCCCCCCGCCCCATCCTTGGGGTCCCCCCTAGCCCCATGGACCCCCCCCCTCTTGGTGCCCCCCCCCCATTTTGTCTCCCCCCCCGTCCTACCCGTGCCCGCAGCAGCCGCTCGCACTCTGCCAGCGCCTTCCGCACCCGATGCTGCATCTCGGCCAGGTGGAGGCAAGCGCTGGAGGGGGGGGAATAAATTGGGGGGTTCAATTTGGGGGGGGTCTGGGGGCATTTTGGGGGTTGGGGGTGCATTTAGGGGGCGGAGGGGACTGGTTCTCACCTGTAGGACTCGGCGTCGAGCCCCCCCGGGGGCAGCTGCAGGGCCAGGATGCCTGGGGGGGTGCGGGGAGGGGCATGTCAGCACCCCCCAGACCGAAACCCCAAAACCGCTGCTGTTGACCCCAAAACCGCCGCCGTTGACTCCAAGGTGGCCGCTGGTGACGCCGGTAGGGCCACCGGGCGCCCCGCGGGCCACAAGTACACAACCCCAACCCCCAAACCCCCTAACCCCCTAACCCTAACAGATCTAAGCCTAACCCTAACCCCCCAACCCTAACCCCCGACTCCCCAACCGTAACCCCCTAACCCTAACGGATCTAACCCTAACCCTAACCCTCTAACCCTAACCGCCCAACCCCCTAACCCCCCAACCCTAACCCCCTAACCCTAATGGATCTAACCCTAACCCTCTAACCCTAACCCCCCAACCCTAACCCCCTAACCCTAACGGATCTAACCCTAACCCCCCAACCCTAACAGATCTAACCCTAACCCTAATCCTCTAACCCTAACCCCCCATCCTAACCCCCCAAGTACCCAACCCCAACCCCCAAACCCCCTAACCCTAACCCCCCAACCCCCTAACCCCACACCCTAAACCCCCAACCCTAACCCCCTAACCCTAACGGATCTAACCCTAACCCCCCAACCCTAATAGATCTAACTCTAACCCTAATCCTCTAACCCTAACCCCCCAACACCTAACCCCCCAAGTACCCAACCCCAACCCCCAAACCCCCTAATCCCCCAACCCCCTAACCCCCAACCCTAAACCCCCAACCCTAACCCCCAAACCCCAACCCTAACCCCCTAACCCTAACGGATCTAACCCTAACCCTAACCCTAACCCCATGGACCCCCATTCTCATTTTGGTTCCCCCCCCAACTCATTTTGGTTCCCCCCCCCGGTGCGCCCCACAAATGGGCCCCCCGGAAACAAAACCCCGCACACTTGGTTCCCCCCTCATTTTGGTTCCCCCCCCGGTGCGCCCCACAAATGGGTCCCCCCGGAAACAGCACCCCGCACACTTGGTTCCCGCCTCATTTTGGTCCCCCCCCCCCCGCCCCATCCTTGGGGTCCCCCCTAGCCCCATGGACCCCCCCCCTCTTGGTGCCCCCCCCCCATTTTGTCTCCCCCCCCGTCCTACCCGTGCCCGCAGCAGCCGCTCGCACTCTGCCAGCGCCTTCCGCACCCGATGCTGCATCTCGGCCAGGTGGAGGCAAGCGCTGGAGGGGGGGGAATAAATTGGGGGGTTCAATTTGGGGGGGGTCTGGGGGCATTTTGGGGGTTGGGGGTGCATTTAGGGGGCGGAGGGGACTGGTTCTCACCTGTAGGACTCGGCGTCGAGCCCCCCCGGGGGCAGCTGCAGGGCCAGGATGCCTGGGGGGGTGCGGGGAGGGGCATGTCAGCACCCCCCAGACCGAAACCCCAAAACCGCTGCTGTTGACCCCAAAACCGCCGCCGTTGACCCCTAGGTGGCCGCTGGTGACGCCGGTAGGGCCACCGGGCGCCCCGCGGGCCACAAGTACCCAACCCCAACCCCCAAACCCCCTAACCCTCTAACCCTAACCGCCCAACCCCCTAACCCCCCAACCCTAACCCCCTAACCCTAATGGATCTAACCCTAACCCTCTAACCCTAACCCCCCAACCCCGTAACCCCCCAACCCTAACCCCCGACCCCCCAACCGATCTAACCCTAACCCTAACCCTCTAACCCTAACCCCCCAACCCTAACCCCCTAACCCTAACGGATCTAACCCTAACCCCCCAACCCCCTAACCCCACACCCTAAACCCCCAACCCTAACCCCCTAACCCTAACGGATCTAACCCTAATCCTCTAACCCTAACGCCCAAACCCCCTAACCCCCTAACCCTAACAGATCTAAGCCTAACCCTAACCCCCCAACCCTAACCCCCGACTCCCCAACCGTAACCCCCTAACCCTAACGGATCTAACCCTAACCCTAACCCTCTAACCCTAACCGCCCAACCCCCTAACCCCCCAACCCTAACCCCCTAACCCTAATGGATCTAACCCTAACCCTCTAACCCTAACCCCCCAACCCTAACCCCCTAACCCTAACGGATCTAACCCTAACCCCCCAACCCTAACAGATCTAACCCTAACCCTAATCCTCTAACCCTAACCCCCCATCCTAACCCCCCAAGTACCCAACCCCAACCCCCAAACCCCCTAACCCTAACCCCCCAACCCCCTAACCCCACACCCTAAACCCCCAACCCTAAACCCCTAACCCTAACGGATCTAACCCTAACCCCCCAACCCTAATAGATCTAACCCTAACCCTAATCCTCTAACCCTAACCCCCCAACACCTAACCCCCCAAGTACCCAACCCCAACCCCCAAACCCCCTAATCCCCCAACCCCCTAACCCCCAACCCTAAACCCCCAACCCTAACCCCCAAACCCCAACCCTAACCCCCTAACCCTAACGGATCTAACCCTAACCCTAACCCCATGGACCCCCATTCTCATTTTGGTTCCCCCCCCAACTCATTTTGGTTCCCCCCCCCCGGTGCGCCCCACAAATGGGCCCCCCGGAAACAAAACCCCGCACACTTGATTCCCCCCTCATTTTGGTTCCCCCCCCCGGTGCGCCCCACAAATGGGTCCCCCCGGAAACAGCACCCCGCACACTTGGTTCCCGCCTCATTTTGGTCCCCCCCCCCCGCCCCATCCTTGGGGTCCCCCCTAGCCCCATGGACCCCCCCCCTCTTGGTGCCCCCCCCCCATTTTGTCTCCCCCCCCGTCCTACCCGTGCCCGCAGCAGCCGCTCGCACTCTGCCAGCGCCTTCCGCACCCGATGCTGCATCTCGGCCAGGTGGAGGCAAGCGCTGGAGGGGGGGGAATAAATTGGGGGGTTCAATTTGGGGGGGGTCTGGGGGCATTTTGGGGGTTGGGGGTGCATTTAGGGGGCGGAGGGGACTGGTTCTCACCTGTAGGACTCGGCGTCGAGCCCCCCCGGGGGCAGCTGCAGGGCCAGGATGCCTGGGGGGGTGCGGGGAGGGGCATGTCAGCACCCCCCAGACCGAAACCCCAAAACCGCTGCTGTTGACCCCAAAACCGCCGCCGTTGACCCCTAGGTGGCCGCTGGTGACGCCGGTAGGGCCACCGGGCGCCCCGCGGGCCACAAGTACCCAACCCCAACCCCCAAACCCCCTAACCCTCTAACCCTAACCGCCCAACCCCCTAACCCCCCAACCCTAACCCCCTAACCCTAATGGATCTAACCCTAACCCTCTAACCCTAACCCCCCAACCCCGTAACCCCCCAACCCTAACCCCCGACCCCCCAACCGATCTAACCCTAACCCTAACCCTCTAACCCTAACCCCCCAACCCTAACCCCCTAACCCTAACGGATCTAACCCTAACCCCCCAACCCCCTAACCCCACACCCTAAACCCCCAACCCTAACCCCCTAACCCTAACGGATCTAACCCTAATCCTCTAACCCTAACGCCCAAACCCCCTAACCCCCTAACCCTAACAGATCTAAGCCTAACCCTAACCCCCCAACCCTAACCCCCGACTCCCCAACCGTAACCCCCTAACCCTAACGGATCTAACCCTAACCCTCTAACCCTAACCCCCCAACCCCCTAACCCCCCCACCCTAACCCCCTAACCCTAACGGATCTAACCCTAACCCCCCAACCCTAATAGATCTAACCCTAACCCTAATCCTCTAACCCTAACCCCCCAACACCTAACCCCCCAAGTACCCAACCCCAACCCCCAAACCCCCTAACCCTAACCCCCCAACCCCCTAACCCCCAACCCTAAACCCCCAACCCTAAACCCCGACCCCCCAACCCTAACAGATCTAACCCTAACACTCTAACCCTAACCCCCCAAGTACCCAACCCCAACCCCCAAACCCCCTAATCCCCAAACCCCCTAACCCCCAACCCTAAACCCCCAACCCTAACCCCCAAACCCCAACCCTAACCCCCTAACCCTAACGGATCTAACCCTAACCCTAACCCTAACCCCATGGACCCCCATTCTCATTTTGGTCCCCCCCCCCTCATTTTGGTTCCCCCCCCGGTGCGCCCCACAAATGGGTCCCCCCGGAAACAAAACCCTGCACACTTGGTTCCCCCCTCATTTTGGTTCCCCCCCCGGTGCGCCCCACAAATGGGTCCCCCCGGAAACAAAACCCCGCACACTTGGTTCCCCCCTCATTTTGGTTCCCCCCCCCGGTGCGCCCCACAAATGGGTCCCCCCGGAAACAAAACCCCGCACACTTGGTTCCCCCCTCATTTTGGTTCCCCCCCCCCCGGTGCGCCCCGCAAATGGGTCCCCCCGGAAACAAAACCCCGCACACTTGGTTCCCCCCTCATTTTGGTTCCCCCCCCGGTGCGCCCCACAAATGTGTCCCCCCGGAAACAGCACCCCGCACACTTGGTTCCCGCCTCATTTTGGTTCCCCCCCCCCGCCCCATCCTTGGGGTCCCCCCTAGCCCCATGGACCCCCCCCCCCTTGGTGCCCCCCCCCCATTTTGTCTCCCTCCCCGTCCTACCCGTGCCCGCAGCAGCCGCTCGCACTCTGCCAGCGCCTTCCGCACCCGATGCTGCATCTTGGCCAGGTGGAGGCAAGCGCTGGAGGGGGGGGAATAAATTGGGGGGGGTCAATTTGGGGGGGCTCTGGGGGCATTTTGGGGGTTGGGGGCGCATTTAGGGGGCAGAGGGGACTGGTTCTCACCTGTAGGACTCGGCGTCGAGCCCCCCCGTGGGCAGCTGCAGGGCCAGGATGCCTGGGGGGGTGCGGGGAGGGGCATGTCAGCACCCCCCAGACCGAAACCCCAAAACCGCTGCCGTTGACCCCAAAACCGCCGCCGTTGACCCCAAGGTGGCCGCTGGTGACGCCGGTAGGGCCACTGGGCGCCCCGCGGACCACAAGTACCCAACCCCAACCCCCAAACCCCCTAACCCTAACAGATCTAAGCCTAACCCTAACCCCCCAACCCTAACCCCCGACTCCCCAACCATAACCCCCTAACCCTAACGGATCTAACCCTAACCCTAACCCTCTAACCCTAACCCCCCAACCCCCTAACCCCCCAACCCTAACCCCCGACCCCCTAACCGATATAACCCTAACCCTAACCCTCTAACCCTAACCCCCCAACCCTAACCCCCGACCCCCCAACCCTAACCCTAACGGATCTAACCCTAACCCCCCAACCCTAATAGATCTAACCCTAACCCTAATCCTCTAACCCTAACCCCCCATCCTAACCCCCCAAGTACCCAACCCCAACCCCCAAACCCCCTAACCCTAACCCCCCAACCCCCTAACCCCACACCCTAAACCCCCAACCCTAACCCCCTAACCCTAACGGATCTAACCCTAATCCTCTAACCCTAACGCCCAAACCCCCTAACCCCCTAACCCTAACAGATCTAAGCCTAACCCTAACCCTCTAACCCTAACCCCCCCAACCCCCTAACCCCCTAACCCTAACGGATCTAACCCTAATCCTCTAACCCTAACGCCCAAACCCCCTAACCCCCTAACCCTAACAGATCTAAGCCTAACCCTAACCCCCCAACCCTAACCCCCGACTCCCCAACCATAACCCCCTAACCCTAACGGATCTAACCCTAACCCTAACCCTCTAACCCTAACCCCCCAACCCCCTAACCCCCCAACCCTAACCCCCTAACCCTAACGGATCTAACCCTAACCCTCTAACCCTAACCCCCCAACCCCCTAACCCCCCAACCCTAACCCCCTAACCCTAATGGATCTAACCCTAACCCTCTAACCCTAACCCCCCAACCCCGTAACCCCCCAACCCTAACCCCCGACCCCCCAACCGATCTAACCCTAACCCTAACCCTCTAACCCTAACCCCCCAACCCTAACCCCCTAACCCTAACGGATCTAACCCTAACCCCCCAACCCCCTAACCCCACACCCTAAACCCCCAACCCTAACCCCCTAACCCTAACGGATCTAACCCTAATCCTCTAACCCTAACGCCCAAACCCCCTAACCCCCTAACCCTAACAGATCTAAGCCTAACCCTAACCCCCCAACCCTAACCCCCGACTCCCCAACCGTAACCCCCTAACCCTAACGGATCTAACCCTAACCCTCTAACCCTAACCCCCCAACCCCCTAACCCCCCCACCCTAACCCCCTAACCCTAACGGATCTAACCCTAACCCCCCAACCCTAATAGATCTAACCCTAACCCTAATCCTCTAACCCTAACCCCCCAACACCTAACCCCCCAAGTACCCAACCCCAACCCCCAAACCCCCTAACCCTAACCCCCCAACCCCCTAACCCCCAACCCTAAACCCCCAACCCTAAACCCCGACCCCCCAACCCTAACAGATCTAACCCTAACACTCTAACCCTAACCCCCCAAGTACCCAACCCCAACCCCCAAACCCCCTAATCCCCAAACCCCCTAACCCCCAACCCTAAACCCCCAACCCTAACCCCCAAACCCCAACCCTAACCCCCTAACCCTAACGGATCTAACCCTAACCCTAACCCTAACCCCATGGACCCCCATTCTCATTTTGGTCCCCCCCCCCTCATTTTGGTTCCCCCCCCGGTGCGCCCCACAAATGGGTCCCCCCGGAAACAAAACCCTGCACACTTGGTTCCCCCCTCATTTTGGTTCCCCCCCCGGTGCGCCCCACAAATGGGTCCCCCCGGAAACAAAACCCCGCACACTTGGTTCCCCCCTCATTTTGGTTCCCCCCCCCCGGTGCGCCCCACAAATGGGTCCCCCCGGAAACAAAACCCCGCACACTTGGTTCCCCCCTCATTTTGGTTCCCCCCCCCCCGGTGCGCCCCGCAAATGGGTCCCCCCGGAAACAAAACCCCGCACACTTGGTTCCCCCCTCATTTTGGTTCCCCCCCCGGTGCGCCCCACAAATGTGTCCCCCCGGAAACAGCACCCCGCACACTTGGTTCCCGCCTCATTTTGGTTCCCCCCCCCCGCCCCATCCTTGGGGTCCCCCCTAGCCCCATGGACCCCCCCCCCCTTGGTGCCCCCCCCCCATTTTGTCTCCCTCCCCGTCCTACCCGTGCCCGCAGCAGCCGCTCGCACTCTGCCAGCGCCTTCCGCACCCGATGCTGCATCTTGGCCAGGTGGAGGCAAGCGCTGGAGGGGGGGGAATAAATTGGGGGGGGTCAATTTGGGGGGGCTCTGGGGGCATTTTGGGGGTTGGGGGCGCATTTAGGGGGCAGAGGGGACTGGTTCTCACCTGTAGGACTCGGCGTCGAGCCCCCCCGTGGGCAGCTGCAGGGCCAGGATGCCTGGGGGGGTGCGGGGAGGGGCATGTCAGCACCCCCCAGACCGAAACCCCAAAACCGCTGCCGTTGACCCCAAAACCGCCGCCGTTGACCCCAAGGTGGCCGCTGGTGACGCCGGTAGGGCCACTGGGCGCCCCGCGGACCACAAGTACCCAACCCCAACCCCCAAACCCCCTAACCCTAACAGATCTAAGCCTAACCCTAACCCCCCAACCCTAACCCCCGACTCCCCAACCATAACCCCCTAACCCTAACGGATCTAACCCTAACCCTAACCCTCTAACCCTAACCCCCCAACCCCCTAACCCCCCAACCCTAACCCCCGACCCCCTAACCGATATAACCCTAACCCTAACCCTCTAACCCTAACCCCCCAACCCTAACCCCCGACCCCCCAACCCTAACCCTAACGGATCTAACCCTAACCCCCCAACCCTAATAGATCTAACCCTAACCCTAATCCTCTAACCCTAACCCCCCATCCTAACCCCCCAAGTACCCAACCCCAACCCCCAAACCCCCTAACCCTAACCCCCCAACCCCCTAACCCCACACCCTAAACCCCCAACCCTAACCCCCTAACCCTAACGGATCTAACCCTAATCCTCTAACCCTAACGCCCAAACCCCCTAACCCCCTAACCCTAACAGATCTAAGCCTAACCCTAACCCTCTAACCCTAACCCCCCCAACCCCCTAACCCCCTAACCCTAACGGATCTAACCCTAATCCTCTAACCCTAACGCCCAAACCCCCTAACCCCCTAACCCTAACAGATCTAAGCCTAACCCTAACCCCCCAACCCTAACCCCCGACTCCCCAACCATAACCCCCTAACCCTAACGGATCTAACCCTAACCCTAACCCTCTAACCCTAACCCCCCAACCCCCTAACCCCCCAACCCTAACCCCCTAACCCTAACGGATCTAACCCTAACCCTCTAACCCTAACCCCCCAACCCCCTAACCCCCCAACCCTAACCCCCTAACCCTAACGGATCTAACCCTAACCCCCCAACCCTAATAGATCTAACCCTAACCCTAATCCTCTAACCCTAACCCCCCAACACCTAACCCCCCAAGTACCCAACCCCAACCCCCAAACCCCCTAACCCTAACCCCCCAACCCCCTAACCCCCAACCCTAAACCCCCAACCCTAAACCCCGACCCCCCAACCCTAACAGATCTAACCCTAACACTCTAACCCTAACCCCCCAAGTACCCAACCCCAACCCCCAAACCCCCTAATCCCCCAACCCCCTAACCCCCAACCCTAAACCCCCAACCCTAACCCCCAAACCCCAACCCTAACCCCCTAACCCTAACGGATCTAACCCTAACCCTAACCCTAACCCCATGGACCCCCATTCTCATTTTGGTCCCCCCCCCCCTCATTTTGGTTCCCCCCCCGGTGCGCCCCACAAATGGGTCCCCCCGGAAACAAAACCCCGCACACTTGGTTCCCCCCTCATTTTGGTTCCCCCCCCGGTGCGCCCCACAAATGTGTCCCCCCGGAAACAGCACCCCGCACACTTGGTTCCCGCCTCATTTTGGTTCCCCCCCCCCCGCCCCATCCTTGGGGTCCCCCCTAGCCCCATGGACCCCCCCCCCCTTGGTGCCCCCCCCCCATTTTGTCTCCCCCCCCGTCCTACCCGTGCCCGCAGCAGCCGCTCGCACTCTGCCAGCGCCTTCCGCACCCGATGCTGCATCTCGGCCAGGTGGAGGCAAGCGCTGGAGGGGGGGGAATAAATTGGGGGGGGTCAATTTGGGGGGGGTCTGGGGGCATTTTGGGGGTTGGGGGCGCATTTAGGGGGCAGAGGGGACTGGTTCTCACCTGTAGGACTCGGCGTCGAGCCCCCCCGTGGGCAGCTGCAGGGCCAGGATGCCTGGGGGGGTGCGGGGAGGGGCATGTCAGCACCCCCCAGACCGAAACCCCAAAACCGCTGCCGTTGACCCCAAAACCGCCGCCGTTGACCCCAAGGTGGCCGCTGGTGACGCCGGTAGGGCCACTGGGCGCCCCGCGGACCACAAGTACCCAACCCCAACCCCCAAACCCCCTAACCCTAACAGATCTAAGCCTAACCCTAACCCCCCAACCCTAACCCCCGACTCCCCAACCATAACCCCCTAACCCTAACGGATCTAACCCTAACCCTAACCCTCTAACCCTAACCCCCCAACCCCCTAACCCCCCAACCCTAACCCCCGACCCCCCAACCGATCTAACCCTAACCCTAACCCTCTAACCCTAACCCCCCAACCCTAACCCCCGACCCCCCAACCCTAACCCTAACGGATCTAACCCTAACCCCCCAACCCTAATAGATCTAACCCTAACCCTAATCCTCTAACCCTAACCCCCCATCCTAACCCCCCAAGTACCCAACCCCAACCCCCAAACCCCCTAACCCTAACCCCCCAACCCCCTAACCCCACACCCTAAACCCCCAACCCTAACCCCCTAACCCTAACGGATCTAACCCTAATCCTCTAACCCTAACGCCCAAACCCCCTAACCCCCTAACCCTAACAGATCTAAGCCTAACCCTAACCCTCTAACCCTAACCCCCCCAACCCCCTAACCCCCTAACCCTAACGGATCTAACCCTAATCCTCTAACCCTAACGCCCAAACCCCCTAACCCCCTAACCCTAACAGATCTAAGCCTAACCCTAACCCCCCAACCCTAACCCCCGACTCCCCAACCATAACCCCCTAACCCTAACGGATCTAACCCTAACCCTAACCCTCTAACCCTAACCCCCCAACCCCCTAACCCCCCAACCCTAACCCCCTAACCCTAACGGATCTACCCCTAACCCTCTAACCCTAACCCCCCAACCCCCTAACCCCCCAACCCTAACCCCCTAACCCTAACGGATCTAACCCTAACCCCCCAACCCTAATAGATCTAACCCTAACCCTAATCCTCTAACCCTAACCCCCCAACACCTAACCCCCCAAGTACCCAACCCCAACCCCCAAACCCCCTAACCCTAACCCCCCAACCCCCTAACCCCCAACCCTAAACCCCCAACCCTAAACCCCGACCCCCCAACCCTAACAGATCTAACCCTAACACTCTAACCCTAACCCCCCAAGTACCCAACCCCAACCCCCAAACCCCCTAATCCCCCAACCCCCTAACCCCCAACCCTAAACCCCCAACCCTAACCCCCAAACCCCAACCCTAACCCCCTAACCCTAACGGATCTAACCCTAACCCTAACCCTAACCCCATGGAACCCCATTCTCATTTTGGTTCCCCCCCCCCTCATTTTGGTTCCCCCCCCGGTGCGCCCCACAAATGGGTCCCCCCGGAAACAAAACCCCGCACACTTGGATCCCCCCTCATTTTGGTTCCCCCCCCGGTGCGCCCCACAAATGGGTCCCCCCGGAAACAAAACCCCGCACACTTGGTTCCCCCCTCATTTTGGTTCCCCCCCCCCGGTGCGCCCCACAAATGTGTCCCCCCGGAAACAGCACCCCGCACACTTGGTTCCCGCCTCATTTTGGTTCCCCCCCCCCCGCCCCATCCTTGGGGTCCCCCCTAGCCCCACGGACCCCCCCCCCTTGATGCCCCCCCCCCATTTTGTCTCCCCCCCCGTCCTAACCGTGCCCGCAGCAGCCGCTCGCACTCTGCCAGCGCCTTCCGCACCCGATGCTGCATCTCCGCCAGGTGGAGGCAAGCGCTGGAGGGGGGGGAATAAATTGGGGGGGGTCAATTTGGGGGGGGTCTGGGGGCATTTTGGGGGTTGGGGGCGCATTTAGGGGGCAGAGGGGACTGGTTCTCACCTGTAGGACTCGGCGTCGAGCCCCCCCGTGGGCAGCTGCAGGGCCAGGATGCCTGGGGGGGTGCGGGGAGGGGCATATCAGCACCCCCCAGACCGAAACCCCAAAACCGCTGCCGTTGACCCCAAAACCGCCGCCGTTGACCCCAAGGTGGCCGCTGGTGACGCCGGTAGGGCCACTGGGCGCCCCGCGGACCACAAGTACCCAACCCCAACCCCCAAACCCCCTAACCCTAACAGATCTAAGCCTAACCCTAACCCCCCAACCCTAACCCCCGACTCCCCAACCATAACCCCCTAACCCTAACGGATCTAACCCTAACCCTAACCCTCTAACCCTAACCCCCCAACCCCCTAACCCCCCAACCCTAACCCCCGACCCCCCAACCGATCTAACCCTAACCCTAACCCTCTAACCCTAACCCCCCAACCCTAACCCCCGACCCCCCAACCCTAACCCTAACGGATCTAACCCTAACCCCCCAACCCTAATAGATCTAACCCTAACCCTAATCCTCTAACCCTAACCCCCCATCCTAACCCCCCAAGTACCCAACCCCAACCCCCAAACCCCCTAACCCTAACCCCCCAACCCCCTAACCCCACACCCTAAACCCCCAACCCTAACCCCCTAACCCTAACGGATCTAACCCTAATCCTCTAACCCTAACGCCCAAACCCCCTAACCCCCTAACCCTAACAGATCTAAGCCTAACCCTAACCCTCTAACCCTAACCCCCCCAACCCCCTAACCCCCTAACCCTAACGGATCTAACCCTAATCCTCTAACCCTAACGCCCAAACCCCCTAACCCCCTAACCCTAACAGATCTAAGCCTAACCCTAACCCCCCAACCCTAACCCCCGACTCCCCAACCATAACCCCCTAACCCTAACGGATCTAACCCTAACCCTAACCCTCTAACCCTAACCCCCCAACCCCCTAACCCCCCAACCCTAACCCCCTAACCCTAACGGATCTAACCCTAACCCTCTAACCCTAACCCCCCAACCCCCTAACCCCCCAACCCTAACCCCCTAACCCTAACGGATCTAACCCTAACCCCCCAACCCTAATAGATCTAACCCTAACCCTAATCCTCTAACCCTAACCCCCCAACACCTAACCCCCCAAGTACCCAACCCCAACCCCCAAACCCCCTAACCCTAACCCCCCAACCCCCTAACCCCCAACCCTAAACCCCCAACCCTAAACCCCGACCCCCCAACCCTAACAGATCTAACCCTAACACTCTAACCCTAACCCCCCAAGTACCCAACCCCAACCCCCAAACCCCCTAATCCCCCAACCCCCTAACCCCCAACCCTAAACCCCCAACCCTAACCCCCAAACCCCAACCCTAACCCCCTAACCCTAACGGATCTAACCCTAACCCTAACCCCATGGACCCCCATTCTCATTTTGGTTCCCCCCCCCCCTCATTTTGGTTCCCCCCCCGGTGCGCCCCACACATGGGTCCCCCCGGAAACAAAACCCCGCACACTTGGTTCCCCCCTCATTTTGGTTCCCCCCCCCGGTGCGCCCCACAAATGGGTCCCCCCGGAAACAAAACCCCGCACACTTGGTTCCCCCCTCTTTTTTGTTCCCCCCCCCCGGTGCGCCCCACAAATGGGTCCCCCCGGAAACAAAACCCCGCACACTTGGTTCTCCCCTCATTTTGGTTCCCCCCCCCGGTGCGCCCCACAAATGTGTCCCCCCGGAAACAGCACCCCGCACACTTGGTTCCCGCCTCATTTTGGTTCCCCCCCCCCCGCCCCATCCTTGGGGTCCCCCCTAGCCCCACGGACCCCCCCCCCCTTGGTGCCCCCCCCCCATTTTGTCTCCCCCCCCGTCCTACCCGTGCCCGCAGCAGCCGCTCGCACTCTGCCAGCGCCTTCCGCACCCGATGCTGCATCTCGGCCAGGTGGAGGCAAGCGCTGGAGGGGGGGGAATAAATTGGGGGGGGTCAATTTGGGGGGGGTCTGGGGGCATTTTGGGGGTTGGGGGCGCATTTAGGGGGCAGAGGGGACTGGTTCTCACCTGTAGGACTCGGCGTCGAGCCCCCCCGTGGGCAGCTGCAGGGCCAGGATGCCTGGGGGGGTGCGGGGAGGGGCATGTCAGCACCCCCCAGACCGAAACCCCAAAACCGCTGCCGTTGACCCCAAAACCGCCGCCGTTGACCCCAAGGTGGCCGCTGGTGACGCCGGTAGGGCCACTGGGCGCCCCGCGGACCACAAGTACCCAACCCCAACCCCCAAACCCCCTAACCCTAACAGATCTAAGCCTAACCCTAACCCCCCAACCCTAACCCCCGACTCCCCAACCATAACCCCCTAACCCTAACGGATCTAACCCTAACCCTAACCCTCTAACCCTAACCCCCCAACCCCCTAACCCCCCAACCCTAACCCCCGACCCCCCAACCGATCTAACCCTAACCCTAACCCTCTAACCCTAACCCCCCAACCCTAACCCCCGACCCCCCAACCCTAACCCTAACGGATCTAACCCTAACCCCCCAACCCTAATAGATCTAACCCTAACCCTAATCCTCTAACCCTAACCCCCCATCCTAACCCCCCAAGTACCCAACCCCAACCCCCAAACCCCCTAACCCTAACCCCCCAACCCCCTAACCCCACACCCTAAACCCCCAACCCTAACCCCCTAACCCTAACGGATCTAACCCTAATCCTCTAACCCTAACGCCCAAACCCCCTAACCCCCTAACCCTAACAGATCTAAGCCTAACCCTAACCCTCTAACCCTAACCCCCCCAACCCCCTAACCCCCTAACCCTAACGGATCTAACCCTAATCCTCTAACCCTAACGCCCAAACCCCCTAACCCCCTAACCCTAACAGATCTAAGCCTAACCCTAACCCCCCAACCCTAACCCCCGACTCCCCAACCATAACCCCCTAACCCTAACGGATCTAACCCTAACCCTAACCCTCTAACCCTAACCCCCCAACCCCCTAACCCCCCAACCCTAACCCCCTAACCCTAACGGATCTAACCCTAACCCTCTAACCCTAACCCCCCAACCCCCTAACCCCCCAACCCTAACCCCCTAACCCTAACGGATCTAACCCTAACCCCCCAACCCTAATAGATCTAACCCTAACCCTAATCCTCTAACCCTAACCCCCCAACACCTAACCCCCCAAGTACCCAACCCCAACCCCCAAACCCCCTAACCCTAACCCCCCAACCCCCTAACCCCCAACCCTAAACCCCCAACCCTAAACCCCGACCCCCCAACCCTAACAGATCTAACCCTAACACTCTAACCCTAACCCCCCAAGTACCCAACCCCAACCCCCAAACCCCCTAATCCCCCAACCCCCTAACCCCCAACCCTAAACCCCCAACCCTAACCCCCAAACCCCAACCCTAACCCCCTAACCCTAACGGATCTAACCCTAACCCTAACCCTAACCCCATGGACCCCCATTCTCATTTTGGTTCCCCCCCCCCTCATTTTGGTTCCCCCCCGGTGCGCCCCACAAATGGGTCCCCCCGGAAACAAAACCCCGCACACTTGGTTCCCCCCTCATTTTGGTTCCCCCCCCCCGGTGCGCCCCACAAATGGGTCCCCCCGGAAACAAAACCCGCACACTTGGTTCCCCCCTCATTTTGGTTCCCCCCCCCGGTGCGCCCCACAAATGTGTCTCCCCGGAAACAGCACCCCGCACACTTGGTTCCCGCCTCATTTTGGTTCCCCCCCCCCCGCCCCATCCTTGGGGTCCCCCCTAGCCCCACGGACCCCCCCCCCCTTGGTGCCCCCCCCCCATTTTGTCTCCCCCCCCGTCCTACCCGTGCCCGCAGCAGCCGCTCGCACTCTGCCAGCGCCTTCCGCACCCGATGCTGCATCTCGGCCAGGTGGAGGCAAGCGCTGGAGGGGGGGGAATAAATTGGGGGGGGTCAATTTGGGGGGGGTCTGGGGGCATTTTGGGGGTTGGGGGCGCATTTAGGGGGCAGAGGGGACTGGTTCTCACCTGTAGGACTCGGCGTCGAGCCCCCCCGTGGGCAGCTGCAGGGCCAGGATGCCTGGGGGGGTGCGGGGAGGGGCATGTCAGCACCCCCCAGACCGAAACCCCAAAACCGCTGCCGTTGACCCCAAAACCGCCGCCGTTGACCCCAAGGTGGCCGCTGGTGACGCCGGTAGGGCCACTGGGCGCCCCGCGGACCACAAGTACCCAACCCCAACCCCCAAACCCCCTAACCCTAACAGATCTAAGCCTAACCCTAACCCCCCAACCCTAACCCCCGACTCCCCAACCATAACCCCCTAACCCTAACGGATCTAACCCTAACCCTAACCCTCTAACCCTAACCCCCCAACCCCCTAACCCCCCAACCCTAACCCCCGACCCCCCAAACGATCTAACCCTAACCCTAACCCTCTAACCCTAACCCCCCAACCCTAACCCCCGACCCCCCAACCCTAACCCTAACGGATCTAACCCTAACCCCCCAACCCTAATAGATCTAACCCTAACCCTAATCCTCTAACCCTAACCCCCCATCCTAACCCCCCAAGTACCCAACCCCAACCCCCAAACCCCCTAACCCTAACCCCCCAACCCCCTAACCCCACACCCTAAACCCCCAACCCTAACCCCCTAACCCTAACGGATCTAACCCTAATCCTCTAACCCTAACGCCCAAACCCCCTAACCCCCTAACCCTAACAGATCTAAGCCTAACCCTAACCCTCTAACCCTAACCCCCCCAACCCCCTAACCCCCTAACCCTAACGGATCTAACCCTAATCCTCTAACCCTAACGCCCAAACCCCCTAACCCCCTAACCCTAACAGATCTAAGCCTAACCCTAACCCCCCAACCCTAACCCCCGACTCCCCAACCATAACCCCCTAACCCTAACGGATCTAACCCTAACCCTAACCCTCTAACCCTAACCCCCCAACCCCCTAACCCCCCAACCCTAACCCCCTAACCCTAACGGATCTAACCCTAACCCTCTAACCCTAACCCCCCAACCCCCTAACCCCCCAACCCTAACCCCCTAACCCTAACGGATCTAACCCTAACCCCCCAACCCTAATAGATCTAACCCTAACCCTAATCCTCTAACCCTAACCCCCCAACACCTAACCCCCCAAGTACCCAACCCCAACCCCCAAACCCCCTAACCCTAACCCCCCAACCCCCTAACCCCCAACCCTAAACCCCCAACCCTAAACCCCGACCCCCCAACCCTAACAGATCTAACCCTAACACTCTAACCCTAACCCCCCAAGTACCCAACCCCAACCCCCAAACCCCCTAATCCCCCAACCCCCTAACCCCCAACCCTAAACCCCCAACCCTAACCCCCAAACCCCAACCCTAACCCCCTAACCCTAACGGATCTAACCCTAACCCTAACCCTAACCCCATGGACCCCCATTCTCATTTTGGTTCCCCCCCCCCTCATTTTGGTTCCCCCCCCGGTGCGCCCCACAAATGGGTCCCCCCGGAAACAAAACCCCGCACACTTGGTTCCCCCCTCATTTTGGTTCCCCCCCCCCGGTGCGCCCAACAAATGGGTCCCCCCGGAAACAAAACCCGCACACTTGGTTCCCCCCTCATTTTGGTTCCCCCCCCCCGGTGCGCCCCACAAATGTGTCCCCCCGGAAACAGCACCCCGCACACTTGGTTCCCGCCTCATTTTGGTTCCCCCCCCCCCGCCCCATCCTTGGGGTCCCCCCTAGCCCCACGGACCCCCCCCCCCTTGGTGCCCCCCCCCCATTTTGTCTCCCCCCCCGTCCTACCCGTGCCCGCAGCAGCCGCTCGCACTCTGCCAGCGCCTTCCGCACCCGATGCTGCATCTCGGCCAGGTGGAGGCAAGCGCTGGAGGGGGGGGAATAAATTGGGGGGGGTCAATTTGGGGGGGGTCTGGGGGCATTTTGGGGGTTGGGGGCGCATTTAGGGGGCAGAGGGGACTGGTTCTCACCTGTAGGACTCGGCGTCGAGCCCCCCCGTGGGCAGCTGCAGGGCCAGGATGCCTGGGGGGGTGCGGGGAGGGGCATGTCAGCACCCCCCAGACCGAAACCCCAAAACCGCCGCCGTTGACCCCAAGGTGGCCGCTGGTGACGCCGGTAGGGCCACTGGGCGCCCCGCGGACCACAAGTACCCAACCCCAACCCCCAAACCCCCTAACCCTAACAGATCTAAGCCTAACCCTAACCCCCCAACCCTAACCCCCGACTCCCCAACCATAACCCCCTAACCCTAACGGATCTAACCCTAACCCTAACCCTCTAACCCTAACCCCCCAACCCCCTAACCCCCCAACCCTAACCCCCGACCCCCCAACCGATCTAACCCTAACCCTAACCCTCTAACCCTAACCCCCCAACCCTAACCCCCGACCCCCCAACCCTAACCCTAACGGATCTAACCCTAACCCCCCAACCCTAATAGATCTAACCCTAACCCTAATCCTCTAACCCTAACCCCCCATCCTAACCCCCCAAGTACCCAACCCCAACCCCCAAACCCCCTAACCCTAACCCCCCAACCCCCTAACCCCACACCCTAAACCCCCAACCCTAACCCCCTAACCCTAACGGATCTAACCCTAATCCTCTAACCCTAACGCCCAAACCCCCTAACCCCCTAACCCTAACAGATCTAAGCCTAACCCTAACCCTCTAACCCTAACCCCCCCAACCCCCTAACCCCCTAACCCTAACGGATCTAACCCTAATCCTCTAACCCTAACGCCCAAACCCCCTAACCCCCTAACCCTAACAGATCTAAGCCTAACCCTAACCCCCCAACCCTAACCCCCGACTCCCCAACCATAACCCCCTAACCCTAACGGATCTAACCCTAACCCTAACCCTCTAACCCTAACCCCCCAACCCCCTAACCCCCCAACCCTAACCCCCTAACCCTAACGGATCTAACCCTAACCCTCTAACCCTAACCCCCCAACCCCCTAACCCCCCAACCCTAACCCCCTAACCCTAACGGATCTAACCCTAACCCCCCAACCCTAATAGATCTAACCCTAACCCTAATCCTCTAACCCTAACCCCCCAACACCTAACCCCCCAAGTACCCAACCCCAACCCCCAAACCCCCTAACCCTAACCCACCAACCCCCTAACCCCCAACCCTAAACCCCCAACCCTAAACCCCGACCCCCCAACCCTAACAGATCTAACCCTAACACTCTAACCCTAACCCCCCAAGTACCCAACCCCAACCCCCAAACCCCCTAATCCCCCAACCCCCTAACCCCCAACCCTAAACCCCCAACCCTAACCCCCAAACCCCAACCCTAACCCCCTAACCCTAATGGATCTAACCCTAACCCTAACCCTAACCCCATGGACGCCCATTCTCATTTTGGTTCCCCCCCCCCTCATTTTGGTTCCCCCCCCCGGTGCGCCCCACAAATGGGTCCCCCCGGAAACAAAACCCCGCACACTTGGTTCCCCCCTCATTTTGGTTCCCCCCCCGGTGCGCCCCACAAATGTGTCCCCCCGGAAACAGCACCCCGCACACTTGGTTCCCGCCTCATTTTGGTTCCCCCCCCCCGCCCCATCCTTGGGGTCCCCCCTAGCCCTACGGACCCCCCCCCCTTGGTGCCCCCCCCCATTTTGTCTCCCCCCCCGTCCTACCCGTGCCCGCAGCAGCCGCTCGCACTCTGCCAGCGCCTTCCGCACCCGATGCTGCATCTCGGCCAGGTGGAGGCAAGCGCTGGAGGGGGGGGAATAAATTGGGGGGGGTCAATTTGGGGGGGGTCTGGGGGCATTTTGGGGGTTGGGGGCGCATTTAGGGGGCAGAGGGGACTGGTTCTCACCTGTAGGACTCGGCGTCGAGCCCCCCCGTGGGCAGCTGCAGGGCCAGGATGCCTGGGGGGGTGCGGGGAGGGGCATGTCAGCACCCCCCAGACCGAAACCCCAAAACCGCTGCCGTTGACCCCAAAAACCGCCGCCGTTGACCCCAAGGTGGCCGCTGGTGACGCCGGTAGGGCCACTGGGCGCCCCGCGGACCACAAGTACCCAACCCCAACCCCCAAACCCCCTAACCCTAACAGATCTAAGCCTAACCCTAACCCCCCAACCCTAACCCCCGACTCCCCAACCATAACCCCCTAACCCTAACGGATCTAACCCTAACCCTAACCCTCTAACCCTAACCCCCCAACCCCCTAACCCCCCAACCCTAACCCCCGACCCCCCAAACGATCTAACCCTAACCCTAACCCTCTAACCCTAACCCCCCAACCCTAACCCCCGACCCCCCAACCCTAACCCTAACGGATCTAACCCTAACCCCCCAACCCTAATAGATCTAACCCTAACCCTAATCCTCTAACCCTAACCCCCCATCCTAACCCCCCAAGTACCCAACCCCAACCCCCAAACCCCCTAACCCTAACCCCCCAACCCCCTAACCCCACACCCTAAACCCCCAACCCTAACCCCCTAACCCTAACGGATCTAACCCTAATCCTCTAACCCTAACGCCCAAACCCCCTAACCCCCTAACCCTAACAGATCTAAGCCTAACCCTAACCCTCTAACCCTAACCCCCCCAACCCCCTAACCCCCTAACCCTAACGGATCTAACCCTAATCCTCTAACCCTAACGCCCAAACCCCCTAACCCCCTAACCCTAACAGATCTAAGCCTAACCCTAACCCCCCAACCCTAACCCCCGACTCCCCAACCATAACCCCCTAACCCTAACGGATCTAACCCTAACCCTAACCCTCTAACCCTAACCCCCCAACCCCCTAACCCCCCAACCCTAACCCCCTAACCCTAACGGATCTAACCCTAACCCTCTAACCCTAACCCCCCAACCCCCTAACCCCCCAACCCTAACCCCCTAACCCTAACGGATCTAACCCTAACCCCCCAACCCTAATAGATCTAACCCTAACCCTAATCCTCTAACCCTAACCCCCCAACACCTAACCCCCCAAGTACCCAACCCCAACCCCCAAACCCCCTAACCCTAACCCCCCAACCCCCTAACCCCCAACCCTAAACCCCCAACCCTAAACCCCGACCCCCCAACCCTAACAGATCTAACCCTAACACTCTAACCCTAACCCCCCAAGTACCCAACCCCAACCCCCAAACCCCCTAATCCCCCAACCCCCTAACCCCCAACCCTAAACCCCCAACCCTAACCCCCAAACCCCAACCCTAACCCCCTAACCCTAACGGATCTAACCCTAACCCTAACCCTAACCCCATGGACCCCCATTCTCATTTTGGTTCCCCCCCCCCTCATTTTGGTTCCCCCCCCGGTGCGCCCCACAAATGGGTCCCCCCGGAAACAAAACCCCGCACACTTGGTTCCCCCCTCATTTTGGTTCCCCCCCCCGGTGCGCCCCACAAATGGGTCCCCCCGGAAACAAAACCCGCACACTTGGTTCCCCCCTCATTTTGGTTCCCCCCCCCCCGGTGCGCCCCACAAATGTGTCCCCCCGGAAACAGCACCCCGCACACTTGGTTCCCGCCTCATTTTGGTTCCCCCCCCCCCGCCCCATCCTTGGGGTCCCCCCTAGCCCCACGGACCCCCCCCCCCTTGGTGCCCCCCCCCCATTTTGTCTCCCCCCCCGTCCTACCCGTGCCCGCAGCAGCCGCTCGCACTCTGCCAGCGCCTTCCGCACCCGATGCTGCATCTCGGCCAGGTGGAGGCAAGCGCTGGAGGGGGGGGAATAAATTGGGGGGGGTCAATTTGGGGGGGGTCTGGGGGCATTTTGGGGGTTGGGGGCGCATTTAGGGGGCAGAGGGGACTGGTTCTCACCTGTAGGACTCGGCGTCGAGCCCCCCCGTGGGCAGCTGCAGGGCCAGGATGCCTGGGGGGGTGCGGGGAGGGGCATGTCAGCACCCCCCAGACCGAAACCCCAAAACCGCCGCCGTTGACCCCAAGGTGGCCGCTGGTGACGCCGGTAGGGCCACTGGGCGCCCCGCGGACCAAAAGTACCCAACCCCAACCCCCAAACCCCCTAACCCTAACAGATCTAAGCCTAACCCTAACCCCCCAACCCTAACCCCCGACTCCCCAACCATAACCCCCTAACCCTAACGGATCTAACCCTAACCCTAACCCTCTAACCCTAACCCCCCAACCCCCTAACCCCCCAACCCTAACCCCCGACCCCCCAACCGATCTAACCCTAACCCTAACCCTCTAACCCTAACCCCCCAACCCTAACCCCCGACCCCCCAACCCTAACCCTAACGGATCTAACCCTAACCCCCCAACCCTAATAGATCTAACCCTAACCCTAATCCTCTAACCCTAACCCCCCATCCTAACCCCCCAAGTACCCAACCCCAACCCCCAAACCCCCTAACCCTAACCCCCCAACCCCCTAACCCCACACCCTAAACCCCCAACCCTAACCCCCTAACCCTAACGGATCTAACCCTAATCCTCTAACCCTAACGCCCAAACCCCCTAACCCCCTAACCCTAACAGATCTAAGCCTAACCCTAACCTTCTAACCCTAAACCCCCAACCCCCTAACCCCCTAACCCTAACGGATCTAACCCTAATCCTCTAACCCTAACGCCCAAACCCCCTAACCCCCTAACCCTAACAGATCTAAGCCTAACCCTAACCCCCCAACCCTAACCCCCGACTCCCCAACCATAACCCCCTAACCCTAACGGATCTAACCCTAACCCTAACCCTCTAACCCTAACCCCCCAACCCCCTAACCCCCCAACCCTAACCCCCTAACCCTAACGGATCTAACCCTAACCCTCTAACCCTAACCCCCCAACCCCCTAACCCCCCAACCCTAACCCCCTAACCCTAACGGATCTAACCCTAACCCCCCAACCCTAATAGATCTAACCCTAACCCTAATCCTCTAACCCTAACCCCCCAACACCTAACCCCCCAAGTACCCAACCCCAACCCCCAAACCCCCTAACCCTAACCCACCAACCCCCTAACCCCCAACCCTAAACCCCCAACCCTAAACCCCGACCCCCCAACCCTAACAGATCTAACCCTAACACTCTAACCCTAACCCCCCAAGTACCCAACCCCAACCCCCAAACCCCCTAATCCCCCAACCCCCTAACCCCCAACCCTAAACCCCCAACCCTAACCCCCAAACCCCAACCCTAACCCCCTAACCCTAATGGATCTAACCCTAACCCTAACCCTAACCCCATGGACCCCCATTCTCATTTTGGTTCCCCCCCCCCTCATTTTGGTTCCCCCCCCCGGTGCGCCCCACAAATGGGTCCCCCCGGAAACAAAACCCCGCACACTTGGTTCCCCCCTCATTTTGGTTCCCCCCCCGGTGCGCCCCACAAATGTGTCCCCCCGGAAACAGCACCCCGCACACTTGGTTCCCGCCTCATTTTGGTTCCCCCCCCCCGCCCCATCCTTGGGGTCCCCCCTAGCCCTACGGACCCCCCCCCCTTGGTGCCCCCCCCCATTTTGTCTCCCCCCCCGTCCTACCCGTGCCCGCAGCAGCCGCTCGCACTCTGCCAGCACCTTCCGCACCCGATGCTGCATCTCGGCCAGGTGGAGGCAAGCGCTGGAGGGGGGGGAATAAATTGGGGGGGGTCAATTTGGGGGGGGTCTGGGGGCATTTTGGGGGTTGGGGGCGCATTTAGGGGGCAGAGGGGACTGGTTCTCACCTGTAGGACTCGGCGTCGAGCCCCCCCGTGGGCAGCTGCAGGGCCAGGATGCCTGGGGGGGTGCGGGGAGGGGCATGTCAGCACCCCCCAGACCGAAACCCCAAAACCGCTGCCGTTGACCCCAAAACCGCCGCCGTTGACCCCAAGGTGGCCGCTGGTGACGCCGGTAGGGCCACTGGGCGCCCCGCGGACCACAAGTACCCAACCCCAACCCCCAAACCCCCTAACCCTAACAGATCTAAGCCTAACCCTAACCCCCCAACCCTAACCCCCGACTCCCCAACCATAACCCCCTAACCCTAACGGATCTAACCCTAACCCTAACCCTCTAACCCTAACCCCCCAACCCCCTAACCCCCCAACCCTAACCCCCGACCCCCCAACCGATCTAACCCTAACCCTAACCCTCTAACCCTAACCCCCCAACCCTAACCCCCGACCCCCCAACCCTAACCCTAACGGATCTAACCCTAACCCCCCAACCCTAATAGATCTAACCCTAACCCTAATCCTCTAACCCTAACCCCCCATCCTAACCCCCCAAGTACCCAACCCCAACCCCCAAACCCCCTAACCCTAACCCCCCAACCCCCTAACCCCACACCCTAAACCCCCAACCCTAACCCCCTAACCCTAACGGATCTAACCCTAATCCTCTAACCCTAACGCCCAAACCCCCTAACCCCCTAACCCTAACAGATCTAAGCCTAACCCTAACCCTCTAACCCTAACCCCCCCAACCCCCTAACCCCCTAACCCTAACGGATCTAACCCTAATCCTCTAACCCTAACGCCCAAACCCCCTAACCCCCTAACCCTAACAGATCTAAGCCTAACCCTAACCCCCCAACCCTAACCCCCGACTCCCCAACCATAACCCCCTAACCCTAACGGATCTAACCCTAACCCTAACCCTCTAACCCTAACCCCCCAACCCCCTAACCCCCCAACCCTAACCCCCTAACCCTAACGGATCTAACCCTAACCCTCTAACCCTAACCCCCCAACCCCCTAACCCCCCAACCCTAACCCCCGAACCCTAACGGATCTAACCCTAACCCTCTAACCCTAACCCCCCAACCCCCTAACCCCCCAACCCTAACCCCCTAACCCTAACGGATCTAACCCTAACCCCCCAACCCTAATAGATCTAACCCTAACCCTAATCCTCTAACCCTAACCCCCCAACACCTAACCCCCCAAGTACCCAACCCCAACCCCCAAACCCCCTAATCCCCCAACCCCCTAACCCCCAACCCTAAACCCCCAACCCTAACCCCCAAACCGCAACCCTAACCCCCTAACCCTAATGGATCTAACCCTAACTCTAACCCTAACCCCATGGACCCCCATTCTCATTTTGGTTCCCCCCCCCTCATTTTGGTTCCCCCCCCCGGTGCGCCCCACAAATGGGTCCCCCCGGAAACAAAACCCCGCACACTTGGTTCCCCCCTCATTTTGGTTCCCTCCCGGTGCGCCCCACAAATGGGTCCCCCCGGAAACAAAACCCCGCACACTTGGTTCCCCCCTCATTTTGGTTCCCCCCCGGTGCGCCCCACAAATGGGTCCCCCCGGAAACAAAACCCCGCACACTTGGTTCCCCCCTCATTTTGGTTCCCCCCCCCGGTGCGCCCCACAAATGGGTCCCCCCGGAAACAAAACCCGCACACTTGGTTCCCCCCTCATTTTGGTTCCCCCCCCCGGTGCGCCCCACAAATGTGTCCCCCCGGAAACAGCACCCCGCACACTTGGTTCCCGCCTCATTTTGGTTCCCCCCCCCCCGCCCCATCCTTGGGGTCCCCCCTAGCCCCACGGACCCCCCCCCCCTTGGTGCCCCCCCCCCATTTTGTCTCCCCCCCCGTCCTACCCGTGCCCGCAGCAGCCGCTCGCACTCTGCCAGCGCCTTCCGCACCCGATGCTGCATCTCGGCCAGGTGGAGGCAAGCGCTGGAGGGGGGGGAATAAATTGGGGGGGGTCAATTTGGGGGGGGTCTGGGGGCATTTTGGGGGTTGGGGGCGCATTTAGGGGGCGGAGGGGACTGGTTCTCACCTGTAGGACTCGGCGTCGAGCCCCCCCGGGGGCAGCTGCAGGGCCAGGATGCCTGGGGGGGTGCTAGGAGGGGCATGTCAGCACCCCCCAGACCGAAACCCCAAAACCGCTGCCGTTGACCCCAAAACCGCCGCCGTTGACCCCAAGGTGGCCGCTGGTGACGCCGGTAGGGCCACCGGGCGCCCCGCGGGCCACAAGTACCCAACCCCAACACCCAAACCCCCTAAACCTAACCCCCTAACCCTAACGGATCTAACCCTAATCCTCTAACCCTAACGCCCAAACCCCCTAACCCCCTAACCCTAACAGATCTAAGCCTAACCCTAACCCTCTAACCCTAACCCCCCCAACCCCCTAACCCCCTAACCCTAACGGATCTAACCCTAATCCTCTAACCCTAACGCCCAAACCCCCTAACCCCCTAACCCTAACAGATCTAAGCCTAACCCTAACCCCCCAACCCTAACCCCCGACTCCCCAACCATAACCCCCTAACCCTAACGGATCTAACCCTAACCCTAACCCTCTAACCCTAACCCCCCAACCCCCTAACCCCCCAACCCTAACCCCCTAACCCTAACGGATCTAACCCTAACCCTCTAACCCTAACCCCCCAACCCCCTAACCCCCCAACCCTAACCCCCTAACCCTAACGGATCTAACCCTAACCCCCCAACCCTAATAGATCTAACCCTAACCCTAATCCTCTAACCCTAACCCCCCAACACCTAACCCCCCAAGTACCCAACCCCAACCCCCAAACCCCCTAACCCTAACCCCCAACCCCCTAACCCCCAACCCTAAACCCCCAACCCTAAACCCCGACCCCCCAACCCTAACAGATCTAACCCTAACACTCTAACCCTAACTCCCCAAGTACCCAACCCCAACCCCCAAACCCCCTAATCCCCCAACCCCCTAACCCCCAACCCTAAACCCCCAACCCTAACCCCCAAACCATAACCCTAACCCCCTAACCCTAACGGATCTAACCCTAACCCTAACCCTAACCCCATGGACCCCCATTCTCATTTTGGTTCCCCCCCCAACTCATTTTGGTTCCACCCCCGGTGCGCCCCACAAATGGGTCCCCCCGGAAACAAAACCCCGCACACTTGGTTCCCCCCTCATTTTGGTTCCCCCCGGTGCGCCCCACAAATGGGTCCCCCCGGAAACAAAACCCCGCACACTTGGTTCCCCCCTCATTTTGGTTCCCCCCCCCACGATGCGCCCCACAAATGGGTCCCCCCGGAAACAAAACCCCGCACAATTGGTTCCCCCCCTCATTTTGGTTCCCGCCCCGGTGTGCCCCACAAATGGGTCCCCCCGGAAACAAAACCCCGCACACTTGGTTCCCCCCTCATTTTGGTTCCCCCCCCCCGGTGCGCCCCACAAATGGGTCCCCCCGGAAACAGCACCCCGCACACTTGGTTCCCGCCTCATTTTGGTTCCCCCCCCCCCCGCTCCATCCATGGGGTCCCCCCTAGCCCCATGGACCCCCCCCCCTTGGTGACCCCCCCATTTTGTCTCCCACCCCGTCCTAACCGTGCCCGCAGCAGCCGCTCGCACTCTGCCAGCGCCTTCCGCACCCGATGCTGCATCTCGGCCAGGTGGAGGCAAGCGCTGGAGGGGGGGGAATAAATTGGGGGGGGTCAATTTGGGGGGGGTATGGGAGCATTTTGGGGTTGGGGGCGCATTTAGGGGGCGGAGGGGACTGGTTCTCACCTGTCGGACTCGGCGTCGAGCCCCCCCGGGGGCAGCTGCAGGGCCAGGATGCCTGAGGGTGGGCGGGGAGGGGCATGTCAGCACCCCCCAGACCGAAACCCCAAAACCGCTGCCGTTGACCCCAAAACCGCCGCCGTTGACCCCAAGGTGGCCGCTGGTGACGCCGGTAGGGCCACCGGGCGCCCCGCGGGCCACAAGTACCCAACCCCAACCCCCAAACCCCCTAACCCTAACCCCCCAACCCTAACCCCGACCCCCCAACCATAACCCCCTAACCCTAACGGATCTAACCCTAACCCTAACCCTCTAACCCTAACCCCCCAACCCCCTAACCCCCCAACCCTAACCCCCGAGCCCCCAACCGATCTAACCCTAACCCTAACCCTCTAACCCTAACCCCCCAACCCTAACCCCCGACCCCCCAACCCTAACCCTAACGGATCTAACCCTAACCCCCCAACCCTAACAGATCTAACCCTAACCCTAATCCTCTATCCCTAACCCCCCATCCTAACCCCCCAAGTACCCAACCCCAACCCCCAAACCCCCTAAGCCTAACCCCCCAACCCCCTAACCCCACACCCTAAACCCCCAACCCTAACCCCCTAACCCTAACGGATCTAACCCTAACCCCACAACCCTAATAGATCTAACCCTAACCCTAATCCTCTAACCCTAACCCCCCAACACCTAACCCCCCAAGTACCCAACCCCAACCCCCAAACCCCCTAACCCTAACCCCCCAACCCCCTAACCCCCAACCCTAAACCCCCAACCCTAAACCCCGACCCCCCAACCCTAACAGATCTAACCCTAACACTCTAACCCTAACCCCCCAAGTACCCAACCCCAACCCCCAAACCCCCTAATCCCCCAACCCCCTAACCCCCAACCCTAAACCCCCAACCCTAACCCCCAAACCCCAACCCTAACCCCCTAACCCTAACGGATCTAACCCTAACCCTAACCCTAACCCCATGGACCCCCATTCTCATTTTGGTTCCCCCCCCAACTCATTTTGGTTCCCCCCCCGGTGCGCCCCACAAATGGGACCCCCGGAAACAAAACCCCGCACACTTGGTTCCCCCCTCATTTTGGTTTCCCCCCACCGGTGCGCCCCACAAATGGGTCCCCCCGGAAACAAAACCCCGCACACTTCGTTCCCCCCTCATTTTGGTTCCCCCCCCCAGTGCGCCCCACAAATGGGTCCCCCCGGAAACAGCACCCCGCACACTTGGTTCCTGCCTCATTTTGGTTCCCCCCCCCCCCCGCCCCATCCTTGGGGTCCCCCCTAGCCCCATGGACCCCCCCCCCCTTGGTGCCCCCCCCCCATTTTGTCTCCCACCCCGTCCTACCCGTGCCCGCAGCAGCCACTCGCACTCTGCCAGCGCCTTCCGCACCCGATGCTGCATCTCGGCCAGGTGGAGGCAAGCGCTGGAGGGGGGGGAATAAATTGGGGGGGGTCAATTTGGGGGGGGTCTGGGGGCATTTTGGGGGTTGGGGGCGCATTTAGGGGGCGGAGGGGACTGGTTCTCACCTGTAGGACTCAGCGTCGAGCCCCCCCGGGGGCAGCTGCAGGGCCAGGATGCCTGGGGGGGTGCGGGGAGGGGCATGTCAGCACCCCCCAGACCGAAACCCCAAAACCGCTGCTGTTGACCCCAAAACCGCCGCCGTTGACCCCAAGGTGGCCGCTGGTGACGCCGGTAGGGCCACCGGGCGCCCTGCGGGCCACAAGTACCCAACCCCAACCCCCAAACCCCCTAACCCTAACACCCCAACCCTTAACCCCGACCCCCCAAACATAACCCCCTAACCCTAACGGATCTAACCCTAACCCTAACCCTCTAACCCTAACCCCCCAACCCCCTAACCCCCCAACCCTAACCCCCGACCCCCGAACCGATCTAACCCTAACCCTAACCCCACACCCTAAACCCCCAACCCTAACCCCCTAACCCTAACGGATCTAACCCTAATCCTCTAACCCTAACGCCCAAACCCCCTAACCCCCTAACCCTAACGGATCTAAGCCTAACCCTAACCCTCTAACCCTAACCCCCCCAACCCCCTAACCCCCTAACCCTAACGGATCTAACCCTAATCCTCTAACCCTAACGCCCAAACCCCCTAACCCCCTAACCCTAACAGATCTAAGCCTAACCCTAACCCCCCAACCCTAACCCCCGACTCCCCAACCATAACCCCCTAACCCTAACGGATCTAACCCTAACCCTAACCCTCTAACCCTAACCCCCCAACTCCCTAACCCCCCAACCCTAACCCCCTAACCCTAACGGATCTAACCCTAACCCCACAACCCTAATAGATCTAACCCTAACCCTAATCCTCTAACCCTAACCCCCCAACACCTAACCCCCCAAGTACCCAACCCCAACCCCCAAACCTCCTAACCCTAACCCCCCAACCCCCTAACCCCCAACCCTAAACCCCCAACCCTAAACCCCGACCCCCCAACCCTAACAGATCTAACCCTAACACTCTAACCCTAACCCCCCAAGTACCCAACCCCAACCCCCAAACCCCCTAATCCCCCAACCCCCTAACCCACAACCCTAAACCCACAACCCTAACCCCCAAACCCCAACCCTAACCCCCTAACCCTAACGGATCTAACCCTAACCCTAACCCTAACCCCATGGACCCCCATTCTCATTTTGGTTCCCCCCCCAACTCATTTTGGTTCCCCCCCCCGGTGCACCCCACAAATGGGACCCCCGGAAACAAAACCCCGCACACTTGGTTCCCCCCTCATTTTGGTTCCCCCCCCCCCGGTGCGCCCCACAAATGTGTTCCCCCGGAAACAGCAACCCGCACACTTGGTTCCCCCCTCATTTTGGTTCCCCCCACCCCGGTGCGCCCCACAAATGGGTCACCCCGGAAACAAAACCCCGCACACTTGGTTCCCCCCTCATTTTGGTTCCCCCCCCGGTGCGCCCCACAAATGCATCCCCCCGGCACCGCAGCCTGCAAACTTGGTTCCCGCCTCATTTTGGTTCCCCCCCACCCTTGGGGTCTCCCCAAGCCCCATGGACACCCCCCCCTTGGTGCCCCCCCCCCATTTTGTCTCCCCCCCGTCCTACCCGTGCCCACAGCAGCCGCTCGCACTCTGCCAGCGCCTTCCGCACCCGATGCTGCATCTCGGCCAGGTGGAGGCAAGCGCTGGAGGGGGGGGAATAAATTGGGGGGGGTCAATTTGGGGGGGGTCTGGGGGCATTTTGGGGGTTGGGGGCGCATTTAGGGGGCGGAGGGGACTGGTTCTCACCTGTAGGACTCGGCGTCGAGCCCCCCCGGGGGCAGCTGCAGGGCCAGGATGCCTAGGGGTGTGCGGGGGGGGGCATGTCAGCACCAACCAGACCGAAACCCCAAAACCGCTGCTGTTGACCCCAAGGTGGCCGCTGGTGACGCCGGTAGGGCCACCGGGCGCCCCGCGGGCCACAAGTACCCAACCCCAACCCCCAAACCCCCTAACCCTAACCCCCCAACCCTAACCCCCAACCATAACCCCCTAACCCTAACGGATCAAACCCTAACCCTAACCCTCTAACCCTAACCCCCCAAACTCCTAAACCCCCAACCCTAACCCCCGAACCCCCAACCGATCTAACCCTAACCCCCCAACCCTAACCCCCTAACCCTAACGGATCTAACCCTAACCCCACAACCCTAACAGATCTAACCCTAACCCTAATCCTCTAACCCTAACCCCCCATCCTAACCCCCTAAGTACCCAACCCCAACCCCCAAACCCCCTAACCCTAACCCCCCAAACACCCTAACCCTAACCCCCCAACCCCCTAACCCTAACCCCCCAACCCCCTAACCCCCAAACCTAAACCCCCAACCCTAACCCCCGAACCACAACCCTAACCCCCTAACCCTAACGGATCTAACCCTAACCCTAACCCAAACCCCATGGACCCCCCCCGCTGCGCCCCTCAAATGTGTCCCCCCGGAAACAAAACCCCGCACATTGTTTCCCCCCTCATTTTGGTTCCCCCCCCGGTGCGCCCCATAAATTTGTCCCCCCGGAAGCAAAACCCCGCACACTTGGTTCCCCCCTCATTTTGGTTCCCCCACCGGTGCGCCCCACAAATGTGTCCCCCCGGAAAAAAAAACCCGCACATTTGGTTCCCCCCTCATTTTGGTTCCCCCCCCCGGTGCGCCCCACAAATGGGTCCCCCCGGAAACAAAACCCCGCACACATGGTTCCCCCCTCATTTTGGTTCCCCCCAGTGCTCCCCACAAATGTGTCCCCCCGGAAACAAAACCCCGCACTTTTGGTTCCCCCCTCATTTTGGTTCCCCCCCCCGGTGCGCCCCACAAATGTGTCCCCCTGGCACCGCACCCCGCAAACTTGGTTCCCCCCTCATTTTGGTTCCCCCCCACCCTTGGGGTCTCCCCAAGCCCCATGGACACCCCCCCCTTGGTGCCCCCCCCCCATTTTGTCTCCCCCCCGTCCTACCCGTGCCCGCAGCAGCCGCTCGCACTCTGCCAGCGCCTTCCGCACCCGATGCTGCATCTCGGCCAGGTGGAGGCAAGCGCTGGGGGGGGGGGGAATAAATTGGGGGGGGTCAATTTGGGGGGGGTCTGGGGGCATCTTGGGGGTTGGGGGCGCATTTAGGGGGCGGAGGGGACTGGTTCTCACCTGTAGGACTTGGCGTCGAGCCCCCCCGGGGGCAGCTGCAGGGCCAGGATGCCTGGGGGGGTGCGGGGGGGGGCATGTCAGCACCCAGAAGACCGAAACCCCAAAACCGCTGCCGTTGACCCCAAGGTGGCCGCTGGTGACGCCAGTAGGGCCACCGGGCGCCCTGCGGGCCACAAGTACCCAACCCCAACCCCCAAACCCCCTAACCCTAACCCCCCAACCCTAACCCCCAACCATAACCCCCTAACCCTAACGGATCAAACCCTAACCCTAACCCTCTAACCCTAACCCCCAAACTCCTAAACCCCCAAACCTAACCCCCGACCCCCCAACCGATCTAACCCTAACCCTCTAACCCTAACCCCCCAACCCTAACCCCCTAACCCTAACGGATCTAACCCTAACCCCACAACCCTAACAGATCTAACCCTAACCCTAATCCTCTAACCCTAACCCCCCATCCTAACCCCCTAAGTACCCAACCCCAACCCCCAAACCCCCTAACCCTAACCCCGCAAACACCCTAACCCTAACCCCCCAACCCCCTAACCCTAACCCCCCAACCCCCTAACCCCCAACCCTAAACCCCCAACCCTAACCCCCGAACCCCAACCCTAACCCCCTAACCCTAACGGATCTAACCCTAACCCTAATCCTCTAACCCTAACCCCCCATCCTAACCCCCCAAGTACCCAACCCCAACCCCCAGACCCCCTAACCCTAACCCCCCAAGTACCCAACCCCAACCCACAAACCCCCTAACCCTAACCCCCCAACCCCCTAACCCCCAACCCTAAACCCCCAACCCTAAACCCCCAACCCTAACGGATCTAACCCTAATCCTCTAACCCTAACGCCCAAACCCCCTAAGCCCCTAACCCTAACGGATCTAAGCCTAACCCTAACCCTCTAACCCTAACCCCCCCAACCCCCTAATCCCCCAACCCTAACGGATCTAACCCTAACCCTCTAACCCTAACGCCCAAACCCCCTAACGGATCTAAGCCTAACCCTAACCCTCTAACCCTAACCGCCCCAACCCCCTAACCCCCCAACCCTAACGGATCTAACCCTAACCCTCTAACCCTAACGCCCAAACCCCCACACCCTAACCCTAACGGATCTAAGCCTAACCCGAACCCCCCAACCCTAACCCCCGACTCCCCAACCATAACCGCCTGACCCTAACGGATCTAACCCTAACCCTCTAACCATAACCCCCCAAACCCCCTAACCCCCCAACCCTAACCCCCGACCCCCCAACCCTAACCCCCTAACCCTAACGGATCTAACCCTAACCCCCCAACCCTAACAGATCTAACCCTAACCCTAATCCTCTAACCCTAACCCCCCATCCTAACCCCCAAGTACCCAACCCCAACCCCCAAACCCCCTAACCCTAACCCCCCAAATACCCTAACCCCAAACCCCCAACCCCCTAACCCTAACCCCCCAACCCCCTAACCCCCAACCCTAAACCCCCAACCCTAACCCCCGAACCCCAACCCTAACCCCCTAACCCTCACGGATCTAACCCTAACCCTAACCCAAACCCCATGGACCCCCCCCCGGTGAGCCCCACAAATGGGTCCCCCCGGAAACAAAACCCCGCACACTTGGTTCCCCCCTCATTTTGGTTCCCCCCCCGGTGCGCCCCACAAATGGGTCCCCCCGGAAACAAAACCCCGCACACATGGTTCCCCCCTCATTTTGGTTCCCCCCCGGTGCTCCCCACAAATGGGTCCCCCCGGAAACAGTACCCCGCACACTTGGTTCCCCCCTCATTTTGGATCCCCCCGGTGCGCCCCACAAATGAGTCCCCCTGGAAACAGTACCCTGCACACTTGGTTCCCCCCTCATTTTGGTTCCCCCCGGTGCGCCCCACAAATGGGTCCCCCCGGAAACAGTACCCCGCACACTTGGTTCCCCCCTCATTTTGGTTCCCCCCCAGTGCGCCCCGCAAATGTGTCCCCCGTGAAAACACACCCCGCACACTTGGTTCCCCCCCTCATTTTGGTTCCCCCCCCCCCCCCCGCCCCCCCCTTGGGGTCCCCCCTAGCGCCATGGACCCCCCCCCCCGGTGCGCCCCGCAAATGCTACTGAGCCGCACTAAAATGTGTCCGGGCGACGTCGCGCTAAAATGTGTCCGGGTGGCGCCGCGCTTAAATGTGCCCGGGCGGCGTCGCGCTAAAATGTATCTGGGCCCATAACCCTCTAACCCTAACGGATCTAACCCTAACCCTAACCCTCTAACTCTAACCCCCCAACCCCCTAACCCCCCAACCCTAACCCCCGACCCCCCAACCGATCTAACCCTAACCCTAACCCTATAACCCTAACCCCCCAACCCTAACCCCCTAACCCTAACGGATCTAACCCTATCCCTCTAACCCTAACCCTAACCCAACCCCCAACCCCCCAACCCTAACCCCCGACCCCCCAACCCTAACGGATGTAACCCTAACCCTAACCCCCCAACCCCCTAACCCCCCAACCCTAACCCCCTAACCCTAACGGATCTAACCCTAACCCTCTAACCTTAACCCCCCAAGCCCCCAAACCCAACCACCCAACCCTAACCCCCTAACCCTAACCCCCGACACCAAAACCCTAACCCCCTAACCCTAACGGATCTAACCCTAACCCTAACGCTCTAACCCTAACACCCAACCCCCTAACCCACCAACCCTAACCCCCGACCCCACAACCTTAACCCCCGACTCGCCAACCCTAACCCCCTAACCCTAAATCCCAACCCAAAACCCCCCAACCCTAACCCCCGACCCCCCACCCCTAACCCCCTAACCCTAACGGATCTAACACTAACCCTCTAACCCGAACCTCCCAAGCCCCTAACCCCCAACCCAAAACGCTAAACATAACCATAGCCAGCATCGAAGACGACTGAAAAATCAGGCCCCAGGAAATGCGTTGCGAACCCCTTTGGACCATCCAAAAGTGCCCCCAAAGGAAGGCTTTGGGTACAAGAGAACTCCCCAGGGGAGCCTTTACGCAGCCCCACATGCAACTGGACCCTCCGGGTTCGCTGTTCCTGAGCAAACCTAAAAGTAGCCCTAGCCGGCATCGAAGACGACTGAAAAATCAGGCCCCAGGAAATGCGTTGCGAGCCCTTTTTGCCCATCCAAAAGTGCCCCCAAAGGAAGGCTTTGGGTACAAGAGAACTCCCCAGGGGAGCCTTTACGCAGCCCCACATGCAACTGGACCCTCCGGGTTCGCTATTTCCGAGCATCCCTAAACATATCCCTAGCCGTCATCGTAGATGAGTGAAAAATCAGACCCCAGGAAATGCGTTGCGAGCCCTTTTCGCCCATCCAAAAGTGCCCCCAAAGGAAGGCTTTGGGTACAAGAGAACTCCCCAGGGGAGCCTTTACACAGCCCCACATGCAACTGGACCCTCCGGGTTCGCTGTTCCTGAGCAAACCTAAACGTAGCCCTAGCCGTCATCGGAGACGACTGAAAAATCAGGCCCCAGGAAATGCGTTGCGAGCCCTTTTCGCCCATCCAAAAGTGCCCCCAAAGGAAGGCTTTGGGAACAAGTGAACTCCCCAGGGGAGCCTTTACGCAGCCCCACATGCAACTGGACCCTCCGGGTTCGCTGTTCCTGAGCAAACCTAAACGTAGCCCTAGCCGTCATCGGAGACGACTGAAAAATCAGGCCCCAGGAAATGCGTTGCGAGCCCCTTTGGACCATCCAAAAGTGCCCCCAAAGGAAGGCTTTGGGTACAAGTGAACTCCCCAGGGGAGCCTTTACGCAGCCCCACATGCAACTGGACCCTCCGGGTTCGCTGTTCCTGAGCAAACCTAAACGTAACCCTAGCCGTCATCGTAGATGAGTGAAAAATCAGGCCCCCGGAAATGCGTTGCGAACACCTTTGGACCATCCAAAAGTGCCCCCAAAGGAAGGCTTTGGGTACAAGAGAACTCCCCAGGGGAGCCTTTACGCAGCCCCACATGCAACTGGACCCTCCGTGTTTGCTGTTCCTGAGCAAAACTAAACGTAGCCCTAGCCGTCATCGGAGACGACTGAAAAATCAGGCCCCAGGAAATGCGTTGCGAGCCCCTTTGGACCATCCAAAAGTGCCCCCAAAGGAAGGCTTTGGGTACAAGTGAACTCCCCAGGGGAGCCTTTACGCAGCCCCACATGCAACTGGACCCTCCGGGTTCGCTGTTTCCGAGCATCCCTAAACATAGCCCTAGCCGGCATCGAAGACGACTGAAAAATCAGGCCCCAGGAAATGCGTTCCGAGCCCTTTTTGCCCATCCAAAAGTGCCCCCAAAGGAAGGCTTTGGGTACAAGAGAACTCCCCAGGGGAGCCTTTACGCAGCCCCACATGCAACTGGACCCTCCGGGTTCGATGATTCCGAGCATCCCTAAACATAGCCCTAGCCGTCAACGGAGACGACTGAAAAATCAGGCCCCAGGAAATGCGTTGCGAGCCCCTTTGGACCATCCAAAAGTGCCCCCAAAGGAAAGCTTTGGGTACAAGTGAACTCCCCAGGGGAGCCTTTACGCAGCCGCACATGCAACTGGACCCTCCGGGTTCGCTGTTTCCGAGCATCCCTAAACATAGCCCTAGTCGGCATCGAAGACGACTGAAAAATCAAGCCTCAGGAAATGCGTTGCGAGCCCTTTTCGCCCATCCAAAAGTGCCCCCAAAGGAAGGCTTTGGGTACAAGAGAACTCCCCAGGGGAGCCTTTACGCAGCCCCACATGCAACTGGACCCTCCGGGTTCGCTGTTCCTGAGCAAACCTAAACGTAGCCCTAGCCGTCATCGGAGACGACTGAAAAATCAGGCCCCCGGAAATGCGTTGCGAGCCCTTTTTGCCCATCCAAAAGTGCCCCCAAAGGAAGGCTTTGGGTACAAGAGAACTCCCCAGGGGAGCCTTTACGCAGCCCCACATGCAACTGGACCCTCCGGGTTCGCTGTTCCTGAGCAAACCCCAAACATAGCCCTAGCCAGCATCGAAGACGACTGAAAAATCAGGCCCCAGGAAATGCGTTGCGAGCCCTTTTCGCCCATCCAAAAGTGCCCCCAAAGGAAGGCTTTGGGTACAAGTGAACTCCCCAGGGGAGCCTTTACGCAGCCCCACATGCAACTGGACCCTCCGGGTTCGCTGTTCCTGAGCAAACCCCAAACATAGCCCTAGCCAGCATCGAAGACGACTGAAAAATCAGGCCCCAGGAAATGCGTTGCGAGCCCTTTTCGCCCATCCAAAAGTGCCCCCAAAGGAAGGCTTTGGGTACAAGAGAACTCCCCAGGGGAGCCTTTACGCAGCCCCACATGCAACTGGACCCTCCGGGTTCGCTGTTCCTGAGCAAACCTAAACGTAGCCCTAGCCGGTATGGGAGAAGACTGAAAAATCAGGCCCCAGAAAAATCGTTGCGAACCCCTTTGGACCATCCAAAAGTGCCCCCAAAGGAAGGCTTTGGGTACAAGAGAACTCCCCAGGGGAGCCTTTACGCAGCCCCACATGCAACTGGACCCTCCGGGTTCGCTGTTCCTGAGCAAACCTAAACGTAGCCCTAGCCGTCATCGGAGATGACTGAAAAATCAGGCCCCAGGAAATGTGTTGCGAGCCCCTTTGGACCATCCAAAAGTGCCCCCAAAGGAAGGCTTTGGGTACAAGTGAACTCCCCAGGGGAGCCTTTACGCAGCCCCACATGCAACTGGACCCTCCGGGATCGCTGTTTCCGAGCATCCCTAAACATAGCCCTAGCCGGCATCGAAGACGACTGAAAAATCAGGCCCCAGGAAATGCGTTGCGAGCCCCTTTGGACCATCCAAAAGTGCCCCCAAAGGAAGGCTTTGGGTACAAGAGAACTCCCCAGGGGAGCCTTTACGCAGCCCCACATGCAACTGGACCCTCCGGGTTCGCTGTTCCTGAGCAAAGCTAAACGTAGCCCTAGCCGTCATCGGAGACGACTGAAAAATCAGGCCCCAGGAAATGTGTTGCGAGCCCCTTTGGACCATCCAAAAGTGCCCCCAAAGGAAGGCTTTGGGTACAAGAGAACTCCCCAGGGGAGCCTTTACGCAGCCCCACATGCAACTGGACCCTCCGGGTTCGCTGTTCCTGAGCAAACCTAAACGTAGCCCTAGCCGTCATCGGAGACGACTGAAAAATCAGGCCCCAGGAAATGCGTTGCGAGCCCCTTTGGACCATCCAAAAGTGCCCCCAAAGGAAAGCTTTGGGTACAAGTGAACTCCCCAGGGGAGCCTTTACGCAGCCCCACATGCAACTGGACCCTCCGGTTTCGCTGTTCCTGAGCAAACCTAAACGTAGCCCTAGCCGTCATCGGAGACGACTGAAAAATCAGGCCCCAGGAAATGCGTTGCGAGCCCCTTTGGACCATCCAAAAGTGCCCCCAAAGGAAGGCTTTGGGTACAAGAGAACTCCCCAGGGGAGCCTTTACGCAGCCCCACATGCAACTGGACCCTCCGGGTTCGCTGTTTCCGAGCAAACCTAAACGTAGCCCTAGCCGTCAACGGAGACGACTGAAAAATCAGGCCCCAGGAAATGCGTTGCGAGCCCCTTTGGACCATCCAAAAGTGCCCCCAAAGGAAAGCTTTGGGTACAAGTGAACTCCCCAGGGGAGCCTTTACGCAGCCGCACATGCAACTGGACCCTCCGGGTTCGCTGTTTCCGAGCATCCCTAAACATAGCCCTAGTCGGCATCGAAGACGACTGAAAAATCAAGCCTCAGGAAATGCGTTGCGAGCCCTTTTCGCCCATCCAAAAGTGCCCCCAAAGGAAGGCTTTGGGTACAAGAGAACTCCCCAGGGGAGCCTTTACGCAGCCCCACATGCAACTGGACCCTCCGGGTTCGCTGTTCCTGAGCAAACCTAAACGTAGCCCTAGCCGTCATCGGAGACGACTGAAAAATCAGGCCCCCGGAAATGCGTTGCGAACCCCTTTGGACCATCCAAAAGTGCCCCCAAAGGAAGGCTTTGGGTACAAGAGAACTCCCCAGGGGAGCCTTTACGCAGCCCCACATGCAACTGGACCCTCCGGGTTCGCTGTTCCTGAGCAAACCTAAACGTAGCCCTAGCCGGCATCGAAGACGACTGAAAAATCAGGCCCCAGGAAATGCGTTGCGATCCCTTTTTGCCCATCCAAAAGTGCCCCCAAAGGAAGGCTTTGGGTACAAGAGAACTCCCCAGGGGAGCCTTTACGCAGCCCCACATGCAACTGGACCCTCCGGGTTCGCTGTTTCCGAGCATCCCTAAACATATCCCTAGCCGTCATCGTAGATGAGTGAAAAATCAGACCCCAGGAAATGCGTTGCGAGCCCCTTTGGACCATCCAAAAGTGCCCCCAAAGGAAGGCTTTGGGTACAAGTGAACTCCCCAGGGGAGCCTTTACGCAGCCCCACATGCAACTGGACCCTCCGGGTTCGCTGTTCCTGAGCAAACCCCAAACATAGCCCTAGCCAGGATCGAAGACGACTGAAAAATCAGGCCCCAGGAAATGCGTTGCGAGCCCTTTTCGCCCATCCAAAAGTGCCCCCAAAGGAAGGCTTTGGGTACAAGAGAACTCCCCAGGGGAGCCTTTACGCAGCCCCACATGCAACTGGACCCTCCGGGTTCGCTGTTCCTGAGCAAACCTAAACGTAGCCCTAGCCGTCATCGGAGACGACTGAAAAATCAGGCCCCAGGAAATGCGTTGCGAGCCCCTTTGGACCATCCAAAAGTGCCCCCAAAGGAAGGCTTTGGGTACAAGTGAACTCCCCAGGGGAGCCTTTACGCAGCCCCACATGCAACTGGACCCTCCGGGATCGCTGTTCCTGAGCATCCCTAAACATAGCCCTAGCCGGCATCGAAGACGACTGAAAAATCAGGCCCCAGGAAATGCGTTGCGAGCCCCTTTGGACCATCCAAAAGTGCCCCCAAAGGAAGGCTTTGGGTACAAGAGAACTCCCCAGGGGAGCCTTTACGCAGCCCCACATGCAACTGGACCCTCCGGGTTCGCTGTTTCCGAGCATCCCTAAACATAGCCCTAGCCGGCATGGGAGAAGACTGAAAAATCAGGCCCCAGGAAATGCGTTGCGAGCCCTTTTCGCCCATCCAAAAGTGCCCCCAAAGGAAGGCTTTGGGTACAAGAGAACTCCCCAGGGGAGCCTTTACGCAGCCCCACATGCAACTGGACCCTCCGGGTTCGCTGTTCCTGAGCAAACCTAAACGTAGCCCTAGCCGTCATCGGAGACGACTGAAAAATCAGGCCCCAGGAAATGCGTTGCGAGCCCCTTTGGACCATCCAAAAGTGCCCCCAAAGGAAGGCTTTGGGTACAAGTGAACTCCCCAGGGGAGCCTTTACGCAGCCCCACATGCAACTGGACCCTCCGGGTTCGCTGTTCCTGAGCAAACCTAAACGTAGCCCTAGCCGTCATCGGAGACGACTGAAAAATCAGGCCCCAGGAAATGCGTTGCGAGCCCCTTTTTACCATCCAGAAGTGCCCCCAAAGGAAGGCTTTGGGTACAAGTGAACTCCCCAGGGGAGCCTTTACGCAGCCCCACATGCAACTGGACCCTCCGGGTTCGCTGTTTCCGAGCAAACCTAAACGTAGCCCTAGCCGTCAACGGAGACGACTGAAAAATCAGGCCCCAGGAAATGCGTTGCGAGCCCCTTTGGACCATCCAAAAGTGCCCCCAAAGGAAGGCTTTGGGTACAAGAGAACTCCCCAGGGGAGCCTTTACGCAGCCCCACATGCAACTGGACCCTCCGGGTTCGCTGTTCCTGAGCAAACCTAAACGTAGCCCTAGCCGTCATCGGAGACGACTGAAAAATCAGGCCCCAGGAAATGCGTTCCGAGCCCTTTTTGCCCATCCAAAAGTGCCCCCAAAGGAAGGCTTTGGGTACAAGAGAACTCCCCAGGGGAGCCTTTACGCAGCCCCACATGCAACTGGACCCTCCGGGTTCGCTGTTTCTGAGCAACCCTAAACATAGCCCTAGGCGGCATGGGAGAAGACTGAAAAATCAGGCCCCAGGAAATGCGTTGCGAGCCCTTTTCGCCCATCCAAAAGTGCCCCCAAAGGAAGGCTTTGGGTACAAGAGAACTCCCCAGGGGAGCCTTTACGCAGCCCCACATGCAACTGGACCCTCCGGGTTCGCTGTTCCTGAGCAAACCTAAACGTAGCCCTAGCCGTCATCGGAGACGACTGAAAAATCAGGCCCCAGGAAATGCGTTGCGAGCCCCTTTGGACCATCCAAAAGTGCCCCCAAAGGAAGGCTTTGGGTACAAGTGAACTCCCCAGGGGAGCCTTTACGCAGCCCCACATGCAACTGGACCCTCCGGGTTCGCTGTTCCTGAGCAAACCTAAACGTAGCCCTAGCCGTCATCGGAGATGAGTGAAAAATCAGGCCCCCGGAAATGCGTTGCGAACCCCTTTGGACCATCCAAAAGTGCCCCCAAAGGAAGGCTTTGGGTACAAGAGAACTCCCCAGGGGAGCCTTTACGCAGCCCCACATGCAACTGGACCCTCCGGGTTCGCTGTTTCCGAGCATCCCTAAACATAGCCCTAGCCGGCATCGAAGACGACTGAAAAATCAGGCCCCAGGAAATGCGTTCCGAGCCCTTTTTGCCCATCCAAAAGTGCCCCCAAAGGAAGGCTTTGGGTACAAGTGAACTCCCCAGGGGAGCCTTTACACAGCCCCACATGCAACTGGACCCTCCGGGTTCGCTGTTCCTGAGCAAACCTAAACGTAGCCCTAGCCGTCATCGGAGACGACTGAAAAATCAGGCCCCAGGAAATGCGTTGCGAGCCCCTTTGGACCATCCAAAAGTGCCCCCAAAGGAAGGCTTTGGGTACAAGTGAACTCCCCAGGGGAGCCTTTACGCAGCCCCACATGCAACTGGACCCTCCGGGTTCGATTTTTCCTAGCAACCCTAAAAATAACCATAGCCGGCATGGGAGAAGACTGAAAAATCAGGCCCCAGAAAAAGCGTTGCAAGCCCCTTTGGACCATCTAAAAGTGTCACCAAAGGAAGGCTTTGGGTACAAGAGAACTCCCCAGGGGAGCCTTTACGCAGCCCCACATGCAACTGGACCCTCCGGGTTCGCTGTTTCCGAGCATCCCTAAACATAGCCCTAGCCGGCATCAAAGACGACTGAAAAATCAGGCCCCAGGAAATGCGTTGCGAGCCCTTTTCGCCCATCCAAAAGTGTCCCCAAAGGAAGGCTTTGGGTACAAGAGAACTCCCCAGGGGAGCCTTTACGCAGCCCCACATGCAACTGGACCCTCCGGGTTCGCTGTTCCTGAGCAAACCTAAACGTAGCCCTAGCCGTCATCGGAGACGACTGAAAAATCAGGCCCCAGGAAATGCGTTGCGAGCCCCTTTGGACCATCCAAAAGTGCCCCCAAAGGAAGGCTTTGGGTACAAGTGAACTCCCCAGGGGAGCCTTTACGCAGCCCCACATGCAACTGGACCCTCCGGGTTCGCTGTTTCCGAGCATCCCTAAACGTAGCCCTAGCCGGCATCGAAGAAGACTGAAAAATCAGGCCCCAGGAAATGCGTTGCGAGCCCTTTTTGCCCATCCAAAAGTGCCCCCAAAGGAAGGCTTTGGGTACAAGTGAACTCCCCAGGGGAGCCTTTACGCAGCCCCACATGCAACTGGACCCTCCGGGTTCGCTGTTTCCGAGCATCCCTAAACGTAGCCCTAGCCGGCATCGAAGACGAGTGAAAAATCAGGCCCCAGGAAATGCGTTGCGAGCCCCTTTTCGCCCATTCAAAAGTGCCCCCAAAGGAAGGCTTTGGGTACAAGAGAACTCCCCACGGGAGCCTTTACGCAGCCCCACATGCAACTGGACCCTCCGGGTTCGCTGTTTCCGAGCAACCCTAAACATAGCCCTAGGCGGCATGGGAGAAGACTGAAAAATCAGGCCCCAGGAAATGCGTTGCGAGCCCTTTTCGCCCATCCAAAAGTGCCCCCAAAGGAAGGCTTTGGGTACAAGAGAACTCCCCAGGGGAGCCTTTACGCAGCCCCACATGCAACTGGACCCTCCGGGTTCGCTGTTCCTGAGCAAACCTAAACGTAGCCCTAGCCGTCATCGGAGACGACTGAAAAATCAGGCCCCAGGAAATGCGTTGCGAGCCCCTTTGGACCATCCAAAAGTGCCCCCAAAGGAAGGCTTTGGGTACAAGTGAACTCCCCAGGGGAGCCTTTACGCAGCCCCACATGCAACTGGACCCTCCGGGTTCGCTGTTCCTGAGCAAACCTAAACGTAGCCCTAGCCGTCATCGGAGATGAGTGAAAAATCAGGCCCCAGGAAATGCGTTGCGAGCCCCTTTGGACCATCCAAAAGTGCCCCCAAAGGAAAGCTTTGGGTACAAGAGAACTCCCCAGGGGAGCCTTTACGCAGCCCCACATGCAACTGGACCCTCCGGGTTCGCTGTTTCCGAGCATCCCTAAACGTAGCCCTAGCCGTCATCGGAGACGAGTGAAAAATCAGGCCCCAGGAAATGCGTTGCGAGCCCCTTTGGACC
>NW_027076316.1:295000-326902 GCF_963932015.1 Anas acuta | reverse complement strand
AAACCTAGAACACTTGAATCTAGAACCCTAGAACCTAGAACCTCTAGAACCTAGAACCCTAGAATCTAGAACCTCTAGAACCTCTAGAACCTCTAGAACCTCTAGAACCTCTAGAACCTAGAACAGTAGAACCTAGAACAGTATAACCTAGAACCTCTAGAACCTAGAACCCTGGAAACCTAGAACCCTAACCCTAACCCTAACCCTAACCCTAACCCTAACCCGTCAGTTATGGTGAAACCTAGAACACTTGAATCTAGAACCCTAGAACCTAGAACCTCTAGAACCTAGAACCCTAGAATCTAGAACCTCTAGAACCTCTAGAACCTCTAGAACCTCTAGAACCTCTAGAACCTCTAGAACCTAGAACAGTAGAACCTAGAACCTAGAACCCTAGAACCTCTAGAACCTAGAACCCTGGAAACCTAGAACCCTAACCCTAACCCTAACCCTAACCCTAACCCTAACCCTAACCCTAACCCTAACCCTAACCCGTCAGTTATGGTGAAACCTAGAACACTTGAATCTAGAACCCTAGAACCTAGAACCTCTAGAACCTAGAACCCTAGAATCTAGAACCTCTAGAACCTCTAGAACCTCTAGAACCTCTAGAACCTAGAACAGTAGAACCTAGAACCTAGAACCCTAGAACCTCTAGAACCTAGAACCCTGGAAACCTAGAACCCTAACCCTAACCCTAACCCTAACCCTAACCCTAACCCTAACCCTAACCCGTCAGTTATGGTGAAACCTAGAACACTTGAATCTAGAACCCTAGAACCTAGAACCTCTAGAACCTAGAACCCTAGAATCTAGAACCTCTAGAACCTCTAGAACCTCTAGAACCTCTAGAACCTAGAACAGTAGAACCTAGAACCTAGAACCCTAGAACCTCTAGAACCTAGAACCCTGGAAACCTAGAACCCTAACCCTAACCCTAACCCTAACCCTAACCCTAACCCTAACCCTAACCCTAACCCTAACCCTAACCCTAACCCTAACCCTAACCCTAACCCTAACCCTAACCCTAACCCTAACCCTAACCCTAACCCTAACCCTAACCCTAACCCTAACCCTAACCCTAACCCTAACCCTAACCCTAACCCTAACCCTAACCCTAACCTCTAGAACCTCTAGAACCTCTAGAACCTAGAACAGTAGAACCTAGAACCTAGAACCCTAGAACCTCTAGAACCTAGAACCCTGGAAACCTAGAACCCTAACCCTAACCCTAACCCTAACCCTAACCCTAACCCTAACCATAACCCGTCAGTTATGGTGAAACCTAGAACACTTGAATCTAGAACCCTAGAACCTAGAACCTCTAGAACCTAGAACCCTAGAATCTAGAACCTCTAGAACCTCTAGAACCTCTAGAACCTCTAGAACCTCTAGAACCTAGAACAGTAGAACCTAGAACAGTATAACCTAGAACCTCTAGAACCTAGAACCCTGGAAACCTAGAACCCTAACCCTAACCCTAACCCTAACCCTAACCCTAACCCTAACCCGTCAGTTATGGTGAAACCTAGAACACTTGAATCTAGAACCCTAGAACCTAGAACCTCTAGAACCTAGAACCCTAGAATCTAGAACCTCTAGAACCTCTAGAACCTCTAGAACCTCTAGAACCTCTAGAACCTAGAACAGTAGAACCTAGAACCTAGAACCCTAGAACCTCTAGAACCTAGAACCCTGGAAACCTAGAACCCTAACCCTAACCCTAACCCTAACCCTAACCCTAACCCTAACCCTAACCCGTCAGTTATGGTGAAACCTAGAACACTTGAATCTAGAACCCTAGAACCTAGAACCTCTAGAACCTAGAACCCTAGAATCTAGAACCTCTAGAACCTCTAGAACCTCTAGAACCTCTAGAACCTCTAGAACCTAGAACAGTAGAACCTAGAACAGTATAACCTAGAACCTCTAGAACCTAGAACCCTGGAAACCTAGAACCCTAACCCTAACCCTAACCCTAACCCTAACCCTAACCCTAACCCTAACCCTAACCCGTCAGTTATGGTGAAACCTAGAACACTTGAATCTAGAACCCTAGAACCTAGAACCTCTAGAACCTAGAACCCTAGAATCTAGAACCTCTAGAACCTCTAGAACCTCTAGAACCTCTAGAACCTCTAGAACCTCTAGAACCTAGAACAGTAGAACCTAGAACAGTATAACCTAGAACCTCTAGAACCTAGAACCCTGGAAACCTAGAACCCTAACCCTAACCCTAACCCTAACCCTAACCCTAACCCTAACCCTAACCCTAACCCTAACCCGTCAGTTATGGTGAAACCTAGAACACTTGAATCTAGAACCCTAGAACCTAGAACCTCTAGAACCTAGAACCCTAGAATCTAGAACCTCTAGAACCTCTAGAACCTCTAGAACCTCTAGAACAGTAGAACCTAGAACAGTATAACCTAGAACCTCTAGAACCTAGAACCCTGGAAACCTAGAACCCTAACCCTAACCCTAACCCTAACCCTAACCCTAACCCTAACCCGTCAGTTATGGTGAAACCTAGAACACTTGAATCTAGAACCCTAGAACCTAGAACCTCTAGAACCTAGAACCCTAGAATCTAGAACCTCTAGAACCTCTAGAACCTCTAGAACCTCTAGAACCTCTAGAACCTCTAGAACCTAGAACAGTAGAACCTAGAACAGTATAACCTAGAACCTCTAGAACCTAGAACCCTGGAAACCTAGAACCCTAACCCTAACCCTAACCCTAACCCTAACCCTAACCCTAACCCTAACCCTAACCCGTCAGTTATGGTGAAACCTAGAACACTTGAATCTAGAACCCTAGAACCTAGAACCTCTAGAACCTAGAACCCTAGAATCTAGAACCTCTAGAACCTCTAGAACCTCTAGAACCTCTAGAACCTCTAGAACCTAGAACAGTAGAACCTAGAACAGTATAACCTAGAACCTCTAGAACCTAGAACCCTGGAAACCTAGAACCCTAACCCTAACCCTAACCCTAACCCTAACCCTAACCCGTCAGTTATGGTGAAACCTAGAACACTTGAATCTAGAACCCTAGAACCTAGAACCTCTAGAACCTAGAACCCTAGAATCTAGAACCTCTAGAACCTCTAGAACCTCTAGAACCTCTAGAACCTCTAGAACCTCTAGAACCTAGAACAGTAGAACCTAGAACCTAGAACCCTAGAACCTCTAGAACCTAGAACCCTGGAAACCTAGAACCCTAACCCTAACCCTAACCCTAACCCTAACCCTAACCCTAACCCTAACCCTAACCCTAACCCGTCAGTTATGGTGAAACCTAGAACACTTGAATCTAGAACCCTAGAACCTAGAACCTCTAGAACCTAGAACCCTAGAATCTAGAACCTCTAGAACCTCTAGAACCTCTAGAACCTCTAGAACCAAGAACAGTAGAACCTAGAACCTAGAACCCTAGAACCTCTAGAACCTAGAACCCTGGAAACCTAGAACCCTAACCCTAACCCTAACCCTAACCCTAACCCTAACCCTAACCCTAACCCTAACCCTAACCCTAACCCTAACCCTAACCCTAACCCTAACCCTAACCCTAACCCTAACCCTAACCCTAACCCTAACCCTAACCCTAACCCTAACCCTAACCCTAACCCTAACCCTAACCCTAACCCTAACCCTAACCCTAACCTCTAGAACCTCTAGAACCTCTAGAACCTAGAACAGTAGAACCTAGAACCTAGAACCCTAGAACCTCTAGAACCTAGAACCCTGGAAACCTAGAACCCTAACCCTAACCCTAACCCTAACCCTAACCCTAACCCTAACCATAACCCGTCAGTTATGGTGAAACCTAGAACACTTGAATCTAGAACCCTAGAACCTAGAACCTCTAGAACCTAGAACCCTAGAATCTAGAACCTCTAGAACCTCTAGAACCTCTAGAACCTCTAGAACCTCTAGAACCTAGAACAGTAGAACCTAGAACCTAGAACCCTAGAACCTCTAGAACCTAGAACCCTGGAAACCTAGAACCCTAACCCTAACCCTAACCCTAACCCTAACCCTAACCCTAACCCTAACCCGTCAGTTATGGTGAAACCTAGAACACTTGAATCTAGAACCCTAGAACCTAGAACCTCTAGAACCTAGAACCCTAGAATCTAGAACCTCTAGAACCTCTAGAACCTCTAGAACCTCTAGAACCTCTAGAACCTAGAACAGTAGAACCTAGAACAGTATAACCTAGAACCTCTAGAACCTAGAACCCTGGAAACCTAGAACCCTAACCCTAACCCTAACCCTAACCCTAACCCTAACCCTAACCCTAACCCTAACCCGTCAGTTATGGTGAAACCTAGAACACTTGAATCTAGAACCCTAGAACCTAGAACCTCTAGAACCTAGAACCCTAGAATCTAGAACCTCTAGAACCTCTAGAACCTCTAGAACCTCTAGAACCTCTAGAACCTCTAGAACCTAGAACAGTAGAACCTAGAACAGTATAACCTAGAACCTCTAGAACCTAGAACCCTGGAAACCTAGAACCCTAACCCTAACCCTAACCCTAACCCTAACCCTAACCCTAACCCTAACCCTAACCCTAACCCGTCAGTTATGGTGAAACCTAGAACACTTGAATCTAGAACCCTAGAACCTAGAACCTCTAGAACCTAGAACCCTAGAATCTAGAACCTCTAGAACCTCTAGAACCTCTAGAACCTCTAGAACAGTAGAACCTAGAACAGTATAACCTAGAACCTCTAGAACCTAGAACCCTGGAAACCTAGAACCCTAACCCTAACCCTAACCCTAACCCTAACCCTAACCCTAACCCGTCAGTTATGGTGAAACCTAGAACACTTGAATCTAGAACCCTAGAACCTAGAACCTCTAGAACCTAGAACCCTAGAATCTAGAACCTCTAGAACCTCTAGAACCTCTAGAACCTCTAGAACCTCTAGAACCTCTAGAACCTAGAACAGTAGAACCTAGAACAGTATAACCTAGAACCTCTAGAACCTAGAACCCTGGAAACCTAGAACCCTAACCCTAACCCTAACCCTAACCCTAACCCTAACCCTAACCCTAACCCTAACCCTAACCCGTCAGTTATGGTGAAACCTAGAACACTTGAATCTAGAACCCTAGAACCTAGAACCTCTAGAACCTAGAACCCTAGAATCTAGAACCTCTAGAACCTCTAGAACCTCTAGAACCTCTAGAACCTCTAGAACCTAGAACAGTAGAACCTAGAACAGTATAACCTAGAACCTCTAGAACCTAGAACCCTGGAAACCTAGAACCCTAACCCTAACCCTAACCCTAACCCTAACCCTAACCCGTCAGTTATGGTGAAACCTAGAACACTTGAATCTAGAACCCTAGAACCTAGAACCTCTAGAACCTAGAACCCTAGAATCTAGAACCTCTAGAACCTCTAGAACCTCTAGAACCTCTAGAACCTCTAGAACCTCTAGAACCTAGAACAGTAGAACCTAGAACCTAGAACCCTAGAACCTCTAGAACCTAGAACCCTGGAAACCTAGAACCCTAACCCTAACCCTAACCCTAACCCTAACCCTAACCCTAACCCTAACCCTAACCCTAACCCGTCAGTTATGGTGAAACCTAGAACACTTGAATCTAGAACCCTAGAACCTAGAACCTCTAGAACCTAGAACCCTAGAATCTAGAACCTCTAGAACCTCTAGAACCTCTAGAACCTCTAGAACCTAGAACAGTAGAACCTAGAACCTAGAACCCTAGAACCTCTAGAACCTAGAACCCTGGAAACCTAGAACCCTAACCCTAACCCTAACCCTAACCCTAACCCTAACCCTAACCCTAACCCGTCAGTTATGGTGAAACCTAGAACACTTGAATCTAGAACCCTAGAACCTAGAACCTCTAGAACCTAGAACCCTAGAATCTAGAACCTCTAGAACCTCTAGAACCTCTAGAACAGTAGAACCTAGAACAGTATAACCTAGAACCTCTAGAACCTAGAACCCTGGAAACCTAGAACCCTAACCCTAACCCTAACCCTAACCCTAACCCTAACCCTAACCCGTCAGTTATGGTGAAACCTAGAACACTTGAATCTAGAACCCTAGAACCTAGAACCTCTAGAACCTAGAACCCTAGAATCTAGAACCTCTAGAACCTCTAGAACCTCTAGAACCTCTAGAACCTCTAGAACCTAGAACAGTAGAACCTAGAACAGTATAACCTAGAACCTCTAGAACCTAGAACCCTGGAAACCTAGAACCCTAACCCTAACCCTAACCCTAACCCTAACCCTAACCCGTCAGTTATGGTGAAACCTAGAACACTTGAATCTAGAACCCTAGAACCTAGAACCTCTAGAACCTAGAACCCTAGAATCTAGAACCTCTAGAACCTCTAGAACCTCTAGAACCTCTAGAACCTCTAGAACCTAGAACAGTAGAACCTAGAACAGTATAACCTAGAACCTCTAGAACCTAGAACCCTGGAAACCTAGAACCCTAACCCTAACCCTAACCCTAACCCTAACCCTAACCCTAACCCTAACCCTAACCCTAACCCGTCAGTTATGGTGAAACCTAGAACACTTGAATCTAGAACCCTAGAACCTAGAACCTCTAGAACCTAGAACCCTAGAATCTAGAACCTCTAGAACCTCTAGAACCTCTAGAACCTCTAGAACCTCTAGAACCTCTAGAACCTAGAACAGTAGAACCTAGAACAGTATAACCTAGAACCTCTAGAACCTAGAACCCTGGAAACCTAGAACCCTAACCCTAACCCTAACCCTAACCCTAACCCTAACCCTAACCCTAACCCTAACCCTAACCCGTCAGTTATGGTGAAACCTAGAACACTTGAATCTAGAACCCTAGAACCTAGAACCTCTAGAACCTAGAACCCTAGAATCTAGAACCTCTAGAACCTCTAGAACCTCTAGAACCTCTAGAACCTCTAGAACCTAGAACAGTAGAACCTAGAACAGTATAACCTAGAACCTCTAGAACCTAGAACCCTGGAAACCTAGAACCCTAACCCTAACCCTAACCCTAACCCTAACCCTAACCCGTCAGTTATGGTGAAACCTAGAACACTTGAATCTAGAACCCTAGAACCTAGAACCTCTAGAACCTAGAACCCTAGAATCTAGAACCTCTAGAACCTCTAGAACCTCTAGAACCTCTAGAACCTCTAGAACCTAGAACAGTAGAACCTAGAACAGTATAACCTAGAACCTCTAGAACCTAGAACCCTTGAAACCTAGAACCCTAGAACTAACCCTAACCCTAACCCTAACCCTAACCCTAACCCTAACCCTAACCCTAACCCGTCAGTTATGGTGAAACCTAGAACACTTGAATCTAGAACCCTAGAACCTAGAACCTCTAGAACCTAGAACCCTAGAATCTAGAACCTCTAGAACCTCTAGAACCTCTAGAACCTCTAGAACCTCTAGAACCTAGAACAGTAGAACCTAGAACAGTATAACCTAGAACCTCTAGAACCTAGAACCCTGGAAACCTAGAACCCTAACCCTAACCCTAACCCTAACCCTAACCCTAACCCTAACCCTAACCCGTCAGTTATGGTGAAACCTAGAACACTTGAATCTAGAACCCTAGAACCTAGAACCTAGAACCCTAGAATCTAGAACCTCTAGAACCTCTAGAACCTCTAGAACCTCTAGAACCTCTAGAACCTAGAACAGTAGAACCTAGAACAGTATAACCTAGAACCTCTAGAACCTAGAACCCTGGAAACCTAGAACCCTAACCCTAACCCTAACCCTAACCCTAACCCTAACCCGTCAGTTATGGTGAAACCTAGAACACTTGAATCTAGAACCCTAGAACCTAGAACCTCTAGAACCTAGAACCCTAGAATCTAGAACCTCTAGAACCTCTAGAACCTCTAGAACCTCTAGAACCTCTAGAACCTAGAACAGTAGAACCTAGAACAGTATAACCTAGAACCTCTAGAACCTAGAACCCTTGAAACCTAGAACCCTAGAACTAACCCTAACCCTAACCCTAACCCTAACCCTAACCCTAACCCTAACCCTAACCCTAACCCTAACCCTAACCCTAACCCTAACCCTAACCCTAACCCTAACCCTAACCCTAACCCTAACCCTAACCCTAACCCTAACCCTAACCCTAACCCTAACCCTAACCCTAACCCTAACCCTAACCCTAACCCTAACCCTAACCCTAACCCTAACCCTAACCCTAACCCTAACCCTAACCCTAACCCTAACCCTAACCCTAACCCTAACCCTAACCCTAACCCTAACCCTAACCCTAACCCTAACCCTAACCCTAACCCTAACCCTAACCCTAACCCTAACCCTAACCCTAACCCTAACCCTAACCCTAACCCTAACCCTAACCCTAACCCTAACCCTAACCCTAACCCTAACCCTAACCCTAACCCTAACCCTAACCCTAACCCTAACCCTAACCCTAACCCTAACCCTAACCCTAACCCTAACCCTAACCCTAACCCTAACCCTAACCCTAACCCTAACCCTAACCCTAACCCTAACCCTAACCCTAACCCTAACCCTAACCCTAACCCTAACCCTAACCCTAACCCTAACCCTAACCCTAACCCTAACCCTAACCCTAACCCTAACCCTAACCCTAACCCTAACCCTAACCCTAACCCTAACCCTAACCCTAACCCTAACCCTAACCCTAACCCTAACCCTAACCCTAACCCTAACCCTAACCCTAACCCTAACCCTAACCCTAACCCTAACCCTAACCCTAACCCTAACCCTAACCCTAACCCTAACCCTAACCCGTCAGTTATGGTGAAACCTAGAACACTTGAATCTAGAACCCTAGAACCTAGAACCTCTAGAACCTAGAACCCTAGAATCTAGAACCTCTAGAACCTCTAGAACCTCTAGAACCTCTAGAACCTAGAACAGTAGAACCTAGAACCTAGAACCCTAGAACCTCTAGAACCTAGAACCCTGGAAACCTAGAACCCTAACCCTAACCCTAACCCTAACCCTAACCCTAACCCTAACCCTAACCCTAACCCTAACCCTAACCCTAACCCTAACCCTAACCCTAACCCTAACCCTAACCCTAACCCTAACCCTAACCCTAACCCTAACCCTAACCCTAACCCTAACCCTAACCCTAACCCTAACCCTAACCCTAACCCTAACCCTAACCTCTAGAACCTCTAGAACCTCTAGAACCTAGAACAGTAGAACCTAGAACCTAGAACCCTAGAACCTCTAGAACCTAGAACCCTGGAAACCTAGAACCCTAACCCTAACCCTAACCCTAACCCTAACCCTAACCCTAACCATAACCCGTCAGTTATGGTGAAACCTAGAACACTTGAATCTAGAACCCTAGAACCTAGAACCTCTAGAACCTAGAACCCTAGAATCTAGAACCTCTAGAACCTCTAGAACCTCTAGAACCTCTAGAACCTAGAACCTAGAACAGTAGAACCTAGAACAGTATAACCTAGAACCTCTAGAACCTAGAACCCTGGAAACCTAGAACCCTAACCCTAACCCTAACCCTAACCCTAACCCTAACCCTAACCCTAACCCTAACCCTAACCCTAACCCTAACCCTAACCCTAACCCTAACCCTAACCCTAACCCTAACCCTAACCCTAACCCTAACCCTAACCCGTCAGTTATGGTGAAACCTAGAACACTTGAATCTAGAACCCTAGAACCTAGAACCTCTAGAACCTAGAACCCTAGAATCTAGAACCTCTAGAACCTCTAGAACCTCTAGAACCTCTAGAACCTAGAACCTAGAACAGTAGAACCTAGAACAGTATAACCTAGAACCTCTAGAACCTAGAACCCTGGAAACCTAGAACCCTAACCCTAACCCTAACCCTAACCCTAACCCTAACCCTAACCCTAACCCTAACCCTAACCCTAACCCTAACCCTAACCCTAACCCTAACCCTAACCCTAACCCTAACCCTAACCCTAACCCTAACCCTAACCCTAACCCTAACCCTAACCCTAACCCTAACCCTAACCCTAACCCTAACCCTAACCCTAACCCTAACCCTAACCCTAACCCTAACCCTAACCCTAACCCTAACCCTAACCCTAACCCTAACCCTAACCCTAACCCTAACCCTAACCCTAACCCTAACCCTAACCCTAACCCTAACCCTAACCCTAACCCTAACCCTAACCCTAACCCTAACCCTAACCCTAACCCTAACCCTAACCCTAACCCTAACCCTAACCCTAACCCTAACCCTAACCCTAACCCTAACCCTAACCCTAACCCTAACCCTAACCCTAACCCTAACCCTAACCCTAACCCTAACCCTAACCCTAACCCTAACCCTAACCCTAACCCTAACCCTAACCCTAACCCTAACCCTAACCCTAACCCTAACCCTAACCCTAACCCTAACCCTAACCCTAACCCTAACCCTAACCCTAACCCTAACCCTAACCCTAACCCTAACCCTAACCCTAACCCTAACCCTAACCCTAACCCTAACCCTAACCCTAACCCTAACCCTAACCCTAACCCTAACCCTAACCCTAACCCTAACCCTAACCCTAACCCTAACCCTAACCCTAACCCTAACCCTAACCCTAACCCTAACCCTAACCCTAACCCTAACCCTAACCCTAACCCTAACCCTAACCCTAACCCTAACCCTAACCCTAACCCTAACCCTAACCCTAACCCTAACCCTAACCCTAACCCTAACCCTAACCCTAACCCTAACCCTAACCCTAACCCTAACCCTAACCCTAACCCTAACCCTAACCCTAACCCTAACCCTAACCCTAACCCTAACCCTAACCCTAACCCTAACCCTAACCCTAACCCTAACCCTAACCCTAACCCTAACCCTAACCCTAACCCTAACCCTAACCCTAACCCTAACCCTAACCCTAACCCTAACCCTAACCCTAACCCTAACCCTAACCCTAACCCTAACCCTAACCCTAACCCTAACCCTAACCCTAACCCTAACCCTAACCCTAACCCTAACCCTAACCCTAACCCTAACCCTAACCCTAACCCTAACCCTAACCCTAACCCTAACCCTAACCCTAACCCTAACCCTAACCCTAACCCTAACCCTAACCCTAACCCTAACCCTAACCCTAACCCTAACCCTAACCCTAACCCTAACCCTAACCCTAACCCTAACCCTAACCCTAACCCTAACCCTAACCCTAACCCTAACCCTAACCCTAACCCTAACCCTAACCCTAACCCTAACCCTAACCCTAACCCTAACCCTAACCCTAACCCTAACCCTAACCCTAACCCTAACCCTAACCCTAACCCTAACCCTAACCCTAACCCTAACCCTAACCCTAACCCTAACCCTAACCCTAACCCTAACCCTAACCCTAACCCTAACCCTAACCCTAACCCTAACCCTAACCCTAACCCTAACCCTAACCCTAACCCTAACCCTAACCCTAACCCTAACCCTAACCCTAACCCTAACCCTAACCCTAACCCGTCAGTTATGGTGAAACCTAGAACACTTGAATCTAGAACCCTAGAACCTAGAACCTCTAGAACCTAGAACCCTAGAATCTAGAACCTCTAGAACCTCTAGAACCTCTAGAACCTCTAGAACCTCTAGAACCTCTAGAACCTAGAACAGTAGAACCTAGAACAGTATAACCTAGAACCTCTAGAACCTAGAACCCTGGAAACCTAGAACCCTAACCCTAACCCTAACCCTAACCCTAACCCTAACCCTAACCCTAACCCTAACCCTAACCCGTCAGTTATGGTGAAACCTAGAACACTTGAATCTAGAACCCTAGAACCTAGAACCTCTAGAACCTAGAACCCTAGAATCTAGAACCTCTAGAACCTCTAGAACCTCTAGAACCTCTAGAACCTCTAGAACCTCTAGAACCTAGAACAGTAGAACCTAGAACCTAGAACCCTAGAACCTCTAGAACCTAGAACCCTGGAAACCTAGAACCCTAACCCTAACCCTAACCCTAACCCTAACCCTAACCCTAACCCTAACCCTAACCCTAACCCGTCAGTTATGGTGAAACCTAGAACACTTGAATCTAGAACCCTAGAACCTAGAACCTCTAGAACCTAGAACCCTAGAATCTAGAACCTCTAGAACCTCTAGAACCTCTAGAACCTCTAGAACCTAGAACAGTAGAACCTAGAACCTAGAACCCTAGAACCTCTAGAACCTAGAACCCTGGAAACCTAGAACCCTAACCCTAACCCTAACCCTAACCCTAACCCTAACCCTAACCCTAACCCTAACCCTAACCCTAACCCTAACCCTAACCCTAACCCTAACCCTAACCCTAACCCTAACCCTAACCCTAACCCTAACCCTAACCCTAACCCTAACCCTAACCCTAACCCTAACCCTAACCCTAACCCTAACCCTAACCCTAACCCTAACCTCTAGAACCTCTAGAACCTCTAGAACCTAGAACAGTAGAACCTAGAACCTAGAACCCTAGAACCTCTAGAACCTAGAACCCTGGAAACCTAGAACCCTAACCCTAACCCTAACCCTAACCCTAACCCTAACCCTAACCATAACCCGTCAGTTATGGTGAAACCTAGAACACTTGAATCTAGAACCCTAGAACCTAGAACCTCTAGAACCTAGAACCCTAGAATCTAGAACCTCTAGAACCTCTAGAACCTCTAGAACCTCTAGAACCTCTAGAACCTAGAACAGTAGAACCTAGAACAGTATAACCTAGAACCTCTAGAACCTAGAACCCTGGAAACCTAGAACCCTAACCCTAACCCTAACCCTAACCCTAACCCTAACCCTAACCCGTCAGTTATGGTGAAACCTAGAACACTTGAATCTAGAACCCTAGAACCTAGAACCTCTAGAACCTAGAACCCTAGAATCTAGAACCTCTAGAACCTCTAGAACCTCTAGAACCTCTAGAACCTCTAGAACCTAGAACAGTAGAACCTAGAACCTAGAACCCTAGAACCTCTAGAACCTAGAACCCTGGAAACCTAGAACCCTAACCCTAACCCTAACCCTAACCCTAACCCTAACCCTAACCCTAACCCGTCAGTTATGGTGAAACCTAGAACACTTGAATCTAGAACCCTAGAACCTAGAACCTCTAGAACCTAGAACCCTAGAATCTAGAACCTCTAGAACCTCTAGAACCTCTAGAACCTCTAGAACCTCTAGAACCTAGAACAGTAGAACCTAGAACAGTATAACCTAGAACCTCTAGAACCTAGAACCCTGGAAACCTAGAACCCTAACCCTAACCCTAACCCTAACCCTAACCCTAACCCTAACCCTAACCCTAACCCGTCAGTTATGGTGAAACCTAGAACACTTGAATCTAGAACCCTAGAACCTAGAACCTCTAGAACCTAGAACCCTAGAATCTAGAACCTCTAGAACCTCTAGAACCTCTAGAACCTCTAGAACCTCTAGAACCTCTAGAACCTAGAACAGTAGAACCTAGAACAGTATAACCTAGAACCTCTAGAACCTAGAACCCTGGAAACCTAGAACCCTAACCCTAACCCTAACCCTAACCCTAACCCTAACCCTAACCCTAACCCTAACCCTAACCCGTCAGTTATGGTGAAACCTAGAACACTTGAATCTAGAACCCTAGAACCTAGAACCTCTAGAACCTAGAACCCTAGAATCTAGAACCTCTAGAACCTCTAGAACCTCTAGAACCTCTAGAACAGTAGAACCTAGAACAGTATAACCTAGAACCTCTAGAACCTAGAACCCTGGAAACCTAGAACCCTAACCCTAACCCTAACCCTAACCCTAACCCTAACCCTAACCCGTCAGTTATGGTGAAACCTAGAACACTTGAATCTAGAACCCTAGAACCTAGAACCTCTAGAACCTAGAACCCTAGAATCTAGAACCTCTAGAACCTCTAGAACCTCTAGAACCTCTAGAACCTCTAGAACCTCTAGAACCTAGAACAGTAGAACCTAGAACAGTATAACCTAGAACCTCTAGAACCTAGAACCCTGGAAACCTAGAACCCTAACCCTAACCCTAACCCTAACCCTAACCCTAACCCTAACCCTAACCCTAACCCTAACCCGTCAGTTATGGTGAAACCTAGAACACTTGAATCTAGAACCCTAGAACCTAGAACCTCTAGAACCTAGAACCCTAGAATCTAGAACCTCTAGAACCTCTAGAACCTCTAGAACCTCTAGAACCTCTAGAACCTAGAACAGTAGAACCTAGAACAGTATAACCTAGAACCTCTAGAACCTAGAACCCTGGAAACCTAGAACCCTAACCCTAACCCTAACCCTAACCCTAACCCTAACCCGTCAGTTATGGTGAAACCTAGAACACTTGAATCTAGAACCCTAGAACCTAGAACCTCTAGAACCTAGAACCCTAGAATCTAGAACCTCTAGAACCTCTAGAACCTCTAGAACCTCTAGAACCTCTAGAACCTCTAGAACCTAGAACAGTAGAACCTAGAACCTAGAACCCTAGAACCTCTAGAACCTAGAACCCTGGAAACCTAGAACCCTAACCCTAACCCTAACCCTAACCCTAACCCTAACCCTAACCCTAACCCTAACCCTAACCCGTCAGTTATGGTGAAACCTAGAACACTTGAATCTAGAACCCTAGAACCTAGAACCTCTAGAACCTAGAACCCTAGAATCTAGAACCTCTAGAACCTCTAGAACCTCTAGAACCTCTAGAACCTAGAACAGTAGAACCTAGAACCTAGAACCCTAGAACCTCTAGAACCTAGAACCCTGGAAACCTAGAACCCTAACCCTAACCCTAACCCTAACCCTAACCCTAACCCTAACCCTAACCCTAACCCTAACCCTAACCCTAACCCTAACCCTAACCCTAACCCTAACCCTAACCCTAACCCTAACCCTAACCCTAACCCTAACCCTAACCCTAACCCTAACCCTAACCCTAACCCTAACCCTAACCCTAACCCTAACCCTAACCTCTAGAACCTCTAGAACCTCTAGAACCTAGAACAGTAGAACCTAGAACCTAGAACCCTAGAACCTCTAGAACCTAGAACCCTGGAAACCTAGAACCCTAACCCTAACCCTAACCCTAACCCTAACCCTAACCCTAACCATAACCCGTCAGTTATGGTGAAACCTAGAACACTTGAATCTAGAACCCTAGAACCTAGAACCTCTAGAACCTAGAACCCTAGAATCTAGAACCTCTAGAACCTCTAGAACCTCTAGAACCTCTAGAACCTCTAGAACCTAGAACAGTAGAACCTAGAACCTAGAACCCTAGAACCTCTAGAACCTAGAACCCTGGAAACCTAGAACCCTAACCCTAACCCTAACCCTAACCCTAACCCTAACCCTAACCCTAACCCGTCAGTTATGGTGAAACCTAGAACACTTGAATCTAGAACCCTAGAACCTAGAACCTCTAGAACCTAGAACCCTAGAATCTAGAACCTCTAGAACCTCTAGAACCTCTAGAACCTCTAGAACCTCTAGAACCTAGAACAGTAGAACCTAGAACAGTATAACCTAGAACCTCTAGAACCTAGAACCCTGGAAACCTAGAACCCTAACCCTAACCCTAACCCTAACCCTAACCCTAACCCTAACCCTAACCCTAACCCGTCAGTTATGGTGAAACCTAGAACACTTGAATCTAGAACCCTAGAACCTAGAACCTCTAGAACCTAGAACCCTAGAATCTAGAACCTCTAGAACCTCTAGAACCTCTAGAACCTCTAGAACCTCTAGAACCTCTAGAACCTAGAACAGTAGAACCTAGAACAGTATAACCTAGAACCTCTAGAACCTAGAACCCTGGAAACCTAGAACCCTAACCCTAACCCTAACCCTAACCCTAACCCTAACCCTAACCCTAACCCTAACCCGTCAGTTATGGTGAAACCTAGAACACTTGAATCTAGAACCCTAGAACCTAGAACCTCTAGAACCTAGAACCCTAGAATCTAGAACCTCTAGAACCTCTAGAACCTCTAGAACCTCTAGAACAGTAGAACCTAGAACAGTATAACCTAGAACCTCTAGAACCTAGAACCCTGGAAACCTAGAACCCTAACCCTAACCCTAACCCTAACCCTAACCCTAACCCTAACCCGTCAGTTATGGTGAAACCTAGAACACTTGAATCTAGAACCCTAGAACCTAGAACCTCTAGAACCTAGAACCCTAGAATCTAGAACCTCTAGAACCTCTAGAACCTCTAGAACCTCTAGAACCTCTAGAACCTCTAGAACCTAGAACAGTAGAACCTAGAACAGTATAACCTAGAACCTCTAGAACCTAGAACCCTGGAAACCTAGAACCCTAACCCTAACCCTAACCCTAACCCTAACCCTAACCCTAACCCTAACCCTAACCCTAACCCGTCAGTTATGGTGAAACCTAGAACACTTGAATCTAGAACCCTAGAACCTAGAACCTCTAGAACCTAGAACCCTAGAATCTAGAACCTCTAGAACCTCTAGAACCTCTAGAACCTCTAGAACCTCTAGAACCTAGAACAGTAGAACCTAGAACAGTATAACCTAGAACCTCTAGAACCTAGAACCCTGGAAACCTAGAACCCTAACCCTAACCCTAACCCTAACCCTAACCCTAACCCGTCAGTTATGGTGAAACCTAGAACACTTGAATCTAGAACCCTAGAACCTAGAACCTCTAGAACCTAGAACCCTAGAATCTAGAACCTCTAGAACCTCTAGAACCTCTAGAACCTCTAGAACCTCTAGAACCTCTAGAACCTAGAACAGTAGAACCTAGAACCTAGAACCCTAGAACCTCTAGAACCTAGAACCCTGGAAACCTAGAACCCTAACCCTAACCCTAACCCTAACCCTAACCCTAACCCTAACCCTAACCCTAACCCTAACCCGTCAGTTATGGTGAAACCTAGAACACTTGAATCTAGAACCCTAGAACCTAGAACCTCTAGAACCTAGAACCCTAGAATCTAGAACCTCTAGAACCTCTAGAACCTCTAGAACCTCTAGAACCTAGAACAGTAGAACCTAGAACCTAGAACCCTAGAACCTCTAGAACCTAGAACCCTGGAAACCTAGAACCCTAACCCTAACCCTAACCCTAACCCTAACCCTAACCCTAACCCTAACCCGTCAGTTATGGTGAAACCTAGAACACTTGAATCTAGAACCCTAGAACCTAGAACCTCTAGAACCTAGAACCCTAGAATCTAGAACCTCTAGAACCTCTAGAACCTCTAGAACCTCTAGAACCTAGAACAGTAGAACCTAGAACCTAGAACCCTAGAACCTCTAGAACCTAGAACCCTGGAAACCTAGAACCCTAACCCTAACCCTAACCCTAACCCTAACCCTAACCCTAACCCTAACCCTAACCCTAACCCTAACCCTAACCCTAACCCTAACCCTAACCCTAACCCTAACCCTAACCCTAACCTAACCCTAACCCTAACCCTAACCCTAACCCTAACCCTAACCCTAACCCTAACCCTAACCCTAACCCTAACCCTAACCCTAACCTCTAGAACCTCTAGAACCTCTAGAACCTAGAACAGTAGAACCTAGAACCTAGAACCCTAGAACCTCTAGAACCTAGAACCCTGGAAACCTAGAACCCTAACCCTAACCCTAACCCTAACCCTAACCCTAACCCTAACCATAACCCGTCAGTTATGGTGAAACCTAGAACACTTGAATCTAGAACCCTAGAACCTAGAACCTCTAGAACCTAGAACCCTAGAATCTAGAACCTCTAGAACCTCTAGAACCTCTAGAACCTCTAGAACCTCTAGAACCTAGAACAGTAGAACCTAGAACAGTATAACCTAGAACCTCTAGAACCTAGAACCCTGGAAACCTAGAACCCTAACCCTAACCCTAACCCTAACCCTAACCCTAACCCTAACCCGTCAGTTATGGTGAAACCTAGAACACTTGAATCTAGAACCCTAGAACCTAGAACCTCTAGAACCTAGAACCCTAGAATCTAGAACCTCTAGAACCTCTAGAACCTCTAGAACCTCTAGAACCTCTAGAACCTAGAACAGTAGAACCTAGAACCTAGAACCCTAGAACCTCTAGAACCTAGAACCCTGGAAACCTAGAACCCTAACCCTAACCCTAACCCTAACCCTAACCCTAACCCTAACCCTAACCCGTCAGTTATGGTGAAACCTAGAACACTTGAATCTAGAACCCTAGAACCTAGAACCTCTAGAACCTAGAACCCTAGAATCTAGAACCTCTAGAACCTCTAGAACCTCTAGAACCTCTAGAACCTCTAGAACCTAGAACAGTAGAACCTAGAACAGTATAACCTAGAACCTCTAGAACCTAGAACCCTGGAAACCTAGAACCCTAACCCTAACCCTAACCCTAACCCTAACCCTAACCCTAACCCTAACCCTAACCCGTCAGTTATGGTGAAACCTAGAACACTTGAATCTAGAACCCTAGAACCTAGAACCTCTAGAACCTAGAACCCTAGAATCTAGAACCTCTAGAACCTCTAGAACCTCTAGAACCTCTAGAACCTCTAGAACCTCTAGAACCTAGAACAGTAGAACCTAGAACAGTATAACCTAGAACCTCTAGAACCTAGAACCCTGGAAACCTAGAACCCTAACCCTAACCCTAACCCTAACCCTAACCCTAACCCTAACCCTAACCCTAACCCTAACCCGTCAGTTATGGTGAAACCTAGAACACTTGAATCTAGAACCCTAGAACCTAGAACCTCTAGAACCTAGAACCCTAGAATCTAGAACCTCTAGAACCTCTAGAACCTCTAGAACCTCTAGAACAGTAGAACCTAGAACAGTATAACCTAGAACCTCTAGAACCTAGAACCCTGGAAACCTAGAACCCTAACCCTAACCCTAACCCTAACCCTAACCCTAACCCTAACCCGTCAGTTATGGTGAAACCTAGAACACTTGAATCTAGAACCCTAGAACCTAGAACCTCTAGAACCTAGAACCCTAGAATCTAGAACCTCTAGAACCTCTAGAACCTCTAGAACCTCTAGAACCTCTAGAACCTCTAGAACCTAGAACAGTAGAACCTAGAACAGTATAACCTAGAACCTCTAGAACCTAGAACCCTGGAAACCTAGAACCCTAACCCTAACCCTAACCCTAACCCTAACCCTAACCCTAACCCTAACCCTAACCCGTCAGTTATGGTGAAACCTAGAACACTTGAATCTAGAACCCTAGAACCTAGAACCTCTAGAACCTAGAACCCTAGAATCTAGAACCTCTAGAACCTCTAGAACCTCTAGAACCTCTAGAACCTCTAGAACCTAGAACAGTAGAACCTAGAACAGTATAACCTAGAACCTCTAGAACCTAGAACCCTGGAAACCTAGAACCCTAACCCTAACCCTAACCCTAACCCTAACCCTAACCCGTCAGTTATGGTGAAACCTAGAACACTTGAATCTAGAACCCTAGAACCTAGAACCTCTAGAACCTAGAACCCTAGAATCTAGAACCTCTAGAACCTCTAGAACCTCTAGAACCTCTAGAACCTCTAGAACCTCTAGAACCTAGAACAGTAGAACCTAGAACCTAGAACCCTAGAACCTCTAGAACCTAGAACCCTGGAAACCTAGAACCCTAACCCTAACCCTAACCCTAACCCTAACCCTAACCCTAACCCTAACCCTAACCCTAACCCGTCAGTTATGGTGAAACCTAGAACACTTGAATCTAGAACCCTAGAACCTAGAACCTCTAGAACCTAGAACCCTAGAATCTAGAACCTCTAGAACCTCTAGAACCTCTAGAACCTCTAGAACCAAGAACAGTAGAACCTAGAACCTAGAACCCTAGAACCTCTAGAACCTAGAACCCTGGAAACCTAGAACCCTAACCCTAACCCTAACCCTAACCCTAACCCTAACCCTAACCCTAACCCTAACCCTAACCCTAACCCTAACCCTAACCCTAACCCTAACCCTAACCCTAACCCTAACCCTAACCCTAACCCTAACCCTAACCCTAACCCTAACCCTAACCCTAACCCTAACCCTAACCCTAACCCTAACCCTAACCCTAACCTCTAGAACCTCTAGAACCTCTAGAACCTAGAACAGTAGAACCTAGAACCTAGAACCCTAGAACCTCTAGAACCTAGAACCCTGGAAACCTAGAACCCTAACCCTAACCCTAACCCTAACCCTAACCCTAACCCTAACCATAACCCGTCAGTTATGGTGAAACCTAGAACACTTGAATCTAGAACCCTAGAACCTAGAACCTCTAGAACCTAGAACCCTAGAATCTAGAACCTCTAGAACCTCTAGAACCTCTAGAACCTCTAGAACCTCTAGAACCTAGAACAGTAGAACCTAGAACCTAGAACCCTAGAACCTCTAGAACCTAGAACCCTGGAAACCTAGAACCCTAACCCTAACCCTAACCCTAACCCTAACCCTAACCCTAACCCTAACCCGTCAGTTATGGTGAAACCTAGAACACTTGAATCTAGAACCCTAGAACCTAGAACCTCTAGAACCTAGAACCCTAGAATCTAGAACCTCTAGAACCTCTAGAACCTCTAGAACCTCTAGAACCTCTAGAACCTAGAACAGTAGAACCTAGAACAGTATAACCTAGAACCTCTAGAACCTAGAACCCTGGAAACCTAGAACCCTAACCCTAACCCTAACCCTAACCCTAACCCTAACCCTAACCCTAACCCTAACCCGTCAGTTATGGTGAAACCTAGAACACTTGAATCTAGAACCCTAGAACCTAGAACCTCTAGAACCTAGAACCCTAGAATCTAGAACCTCTAGAACCTCTAGAACCTCTAGAACCTCTAGAACCTCTAGAACCTCTAGAACCTAGAACAGTAGAACCTAGAACAGTATAACCTAGAACCTCTAGAACCTAGAACCCTGGAAACCTAGAACCCTAACCCTAACCCTAACCCTAACCCTAACCCTAACCCTAACCCTAACCCTAACCCTAACCCGTCAGTTATGGTGAAACCTAGAACACTTGAATCTAGAACCCTAGAACCTAGAACCTCTAGAACCTAGAACCCTAGAATCTAGAACCTCTAGAACCTCTAGAACCTCTAGAACCTCTAGAACAGTAGAACCTAGAACAGTATAACCTAGAACCTCTAGAACCTAGAACCCTGGAAACCTAGAACCCTAACCCTAACCCTAACCCTAACCCTAACCCTAACCCTAACCCGTCAGTTATGGTGAAACCTAGAACACTTGAATCTAGAACCCTAGAACCTAGAACCTCTAGAACCTAGAACCCTAGAATCTAGAACCTCTAGAACCTCTAGAACCTCTAGAACCTCTAGAACCTCTAGAACCTCTAGAACCTAGAACAGTAGAACCTAGAACAGTATAACCTAGAACCTCTAGAACCTAGAACCCTGGAAACCTAGAACCCTAACCCTAACCCTAACCCTAACCCTAACCCTAACCCTAACCCTAACCCTAACCCTAACCCGTCAGTTATGGTGAAACCTAGAACACTTGAATCTAGAACCCTAGAACCTAGAACCTCTAGAACCTAGAACCCTAGAATCTAGAACCTCTAGAACCTCTAGAACCTCTAGAACCTCTAGAACCTCTAGAACCTAGAACAGTAGAACCTAGAACAGTATAACCTAGAACCTCTAGAACCTAGAACCCTGGAAACCTAGAACCCTAACCCTAACCCTAACCCTAACCCTAACCCTAACCCGTCAGTTATGGTGAAACCTAGAACACTTGAATCTAGAACCCTAGAACCTAGAACCTCTAGAACCTAGAACCCTAGAATCTAGAACCTCTAGAACCTCTAGAACCTCTAGAACCTCTAGAACCTCTAGAACCTCTAGAACCTAGAACAGTAGAACCTAGAACCTAGAACCCTAGAACCTCTAGAACCTAGAACCCTGGAAACCTAGAACCCTAACCCTAACCCTAACCCTAACCCTAACCCTAACCCTAACCCTAACCCTAACCCTAACCCGTCAGTTATGGTGAAACCTAGAACACTTGAATCTAGAACCCTAGAACCTAGAACCTCTAGAACCTAGAACCCTAGAATCTAGAACCTCTAGAACCTCTAGAACCTCTAGAACCTCTAGAACCTAGAACAGTAGAACCTAGAACCTAGAACCCTAGAACCTCTAGAACCTAGAACCCTGGAAACCTAGAACCCTAACCCTAACCCTAACCCTAACCCTAACCCTAACCCTAACCCTAACCCGTCAGTTATGGTGAAACCTAGAACACTTGAATCTAGAACCCTAGAACCTAGAACCTCTAGAACCTAGAACCCTAGAATCTAGAACCTCTAGAACCTCTAGAACCTCTAGAACAGTAGAACCTAGAACAGTATAACCTAGAACCTCTAGAACCTAGAACCCTGGAAACCTAGAACCCTAACCCTAACCCTAACCCTAACCCTAACCCTAACCCTAACCCGTCAGTTATGGTGAAACCTAGAACACTTGAATCTAGAACCCTAGAACCTAGAACCTCTAGAACCTAGAACCCTAGAATCTAGAACCTCTAGAACCTCTAGAACCTCTAGAACCTCTAGAACCTCTAGAACCTAGAACAGTAGAACCTAGAACAGTATAACCTAGAACCTCTAGAACCTAGAACCCTGGAAACCTAGAACCCTAACCCTAACCCTAACCCTAACCCTAACCCTAACCCGTCAGTTATGGTGAAACCTAGAACACTTGAATCTAGAACCCTAGAACCTAGAACCTCTAGAACCTAGAACCCTAGAATCTAGAACCTCTAGAACCTCTAGAACCTCTAGAACCTCTAGAACCTCTAGAACCTAGAACAGTAGAACCTAGAACAGTATAACCTAGAACCTCTAGAACCTAGAACCCTGGAAACCTAGAACCCTAACCCTAACCCTAACCCTAACCCTAACCCTAACCCTAACCCTAACCCTAACCCTAACCCGTCAGTTATGGTGAAACCTAGAACACTTGAATCTAGAACCCTAGAACCTAGAACCTCTAGAACCTAGAACCCTAGAATCTAGAACCTCTAGAACCTCTAGAACCTCTAGAACCTCTAGAACCTCTAGAACCTCTAGAACCTAGAACAGTAGAACCTAGAACAGTATAACCTAGAACCTCTAGAACCTAGAACCCTGGAAACCTAGAACCCTAACCCTAACCCTAACCCTAACCCTAACCCTAACCCTAACCCTAACCCTAACCCTAACCCGTCAGTTATGGTGAAACCTAGAACACTTGAATCTAGAACCCTAGAACCTAGAACCTCTAGAACCTAGAACCCTAGAATCTAGAACCTCTAGAACCTCTAGAACCTCTAGAACCTCTAGAACCTCTAGAACCTAGAACAGTAGAACCTAGAACAGTATAACCTAGAACCTCTAGAACCTAGAACCCTGGAAACCTAGAACCCTAACCCTAACCCTAACCCTAACCCTAACCCTAACCCGTCAGTTATGGTGAAACCTAGAACACTTGAATCTAGAACCCTAGAACCTAGAACCTCTAGAACCTAGAACCCTAGAATCTAGAACCTCTAGAACCTCTAGAACCTCTAGAACCTCTAGAACCTCTAGAACCTAGAACAGTAGAACCTAGAACAGTATAACCTAGAACCTCTAGAACCTAGAACCCTTGAAACCTAGAACCCTAGAACTAACCCTAACCCTAACCCTAACCCTAACCCTAACCCTAACCCTAACCCTAACCCGTCAGTTATGGTGAAACCTAGAACACTTGAATCTAGAACCCTAGAACCTAGAACCTCTAGAACCTAGAACCCTAGAATCTAGAACCTCTAGAACCTCTAGAACCTCTAGAACCTCTAGAACCTCTAGAACCTAGAACAGTAGAACCTAGAACAGTATAACCTAGAACCTCTAGAACCTAGAACCCTGGAAACCTAGAACCCTAACCCTAACCCTAACCCTAACCCTAACCCTAACCCTAACCCTAACCCGTCAGTTATGGTGAAACCTAGAACACTTGAATCTAGAACCCTAGAACCTAGAACCTAGAACCCTAGAATCTAGAACCTCTAGAACCTCTAGAACCTCTAGAACCTCTAGAACCTCTAGAACCTAGAACAGTAGAACCTAGAACAGTATAACCTAGAACCTCTAGAACCTAGAACCCTGGAAACCTAGAACCCTAACCCTAACCCTAACCCTAACCCTAACCCTAACCCGTCAGTTATGGTGAAACCTAGAACACTTGAATCTAGAACCCTAGAACCTAGAACCTCTAGAACCTAGAACCCTAGAATCTAGAACCTCTAGAACCTCTAGAACCTCTAGAACCTCTAGAACCTCTAGAACCTAGAACAGTAGAACCTAGAACAGTATAACCTAGAACCTCTAGAACCTAGAACCCTTGAAACCTAGAACCCTAGAACTAACCCTAACCCTAACCCTAACCCTAACCCTAACCCTAACCCTAACCCTAACCCTAACCCTAACCCTAACCCTAACCCTAACCCTAACCCTAACCCTAACCCTAACCCTAACCCCTAACCCTAACCCTAACCCTAACCCTAACCCTAACCCTAACCCTAACCCTAACCCTAACCCTAACCCTAACCCTAACCCTAACCCTAACCCTAACCCTAACCCTAACCCTAACCCTAACCCTAACCCTAACCCTAACCCTAACCCTAACCCTAACCCTAACCCTAACCCTAACCCTAACCCTAACCCTAACCCTAACCCTAACCCTAACCCTAACCCTAACCCTAACCCTAACCCTAACCCTAACCCTAACCCTAACCCTAACCCGTCAGTTATGGTGAAACCTAGAACACTTGAATCTAGAACCCTAGAACCTAGAACCTCTAGAACCTAGAACCCTAGAATCTAGAACCTCTAGAACCTCTAGAACCTCTAGAACCTCTAGAACCTCTAGAACCTAGAACAGTAGAACCTAGAACAGTATAACCTAGAACCTCTAGAACCTAGAACCCTGGAAACCTAGAACCCTAACCCTAACCCTAACCCTAACCCTAACCCTAACCCTAACCCTAACCCGTCAGTTATGGTGAAACCTAGAACACTTGAATCTAGAACCCTAGAACCTAGAACCTCTAGAACCTAGAACCCTAGAATCTAGAACCTCTAGAACCTCTAGAACCTCTAGAACCTCTAGAACCTAGAACAGTAGAACCTAGAACCTAGAACCCTAGAACCTCTAGAACCTAGAACCCTGGAAACCTAGAACCCTAACCCTAACCCTAACCCTAACCCTAACCCTAACCCTAACCCTAACCCGTCAGTTATGGTGAAACCTAGAACACTTGAATCTAGAACCCTAGAACCTAGAACCTCTAGAACCTAGAACCCTAGAATCTAGAACCTCTAGAACCTCTAGAACCTCTAGAACCTCTAGAACCTCTAGAACCTAGAACAGTAGAACCTAGAACAGTATAACCTAGAACCTCTAGAACCTAGAACCCTTGAAACCTAGAACCCTAGAACTAACCCTAACCCTAACCCTAACCCTAACCCTAACCCTAACCCTAACCCTAACCCGTCAGTTATGGTGAAACCTAGAACACTTGAATCTAGAACCCTAGAACCTAGAACCTCTAGAACCTAGAACCCTAGAATCTAGAACCTCTAGAACCTCTAGAACCTCTAGAACCTCTAGAACCTCTAGAACCTCTAGAACCTAGAACAGTAGAACCTAGAACAGTATAACCTAGAACCTCTAGAACCTAGAACCCTTGAAACCTAGAACCCTAGAACTAACCCTAACCCTAACCCTAACCCTAACCCTAACCCTAACCCTAACCCTAACCCGTCAGTTATGGTGAAACCTAGAACACTTGAATCTAGAACCCTAGAACCTAGAACCTCTAGAACCTAGAACCCTAGAATCTAGAACCTCTAGAACCTCTAGAACCTCTAGAACCTCTAGAACCTAGAACAGTAGAACCTAGAACCTAGAACCCTAGAACCTCTAGAACCTAGAACCCTAGAATCTAGAACCTCTAGAACCTCTAGAACCTCTAGAACCTCTAGAACCTCTAGAACCTAGAACAGTAGAACCTAGAACAGTATAACCTAGAACCTCTAGAACCTAGAACCCTGGAAACCTAGAACCCTAACCCTAACCCTAACCCTAACCCTAACCCTAACCCTAACCCTAACCCTAACCCTAACCCGTCAGTTATGGTGAAACCTAGAACACTTGAATCTAGAACCCTAGAACCTAGAACCTCTAGAACCTAGAACCCTAGAATCTAGAACCTCTAGAACCTCTAGAACCTCTAGAACCTAGAACAGTAGAACCTAGAACCTAGAACCCTAGAACCTCTAGAACCTAGAACCCTGGAAACCTAGAACCCTAACCCTAACCCTAACCCTAACCCTAACCCTAACCCTAACCCTAACCCGTCAGTTATGGTGAAACCTAGAACACTTGAATCTAGAACCCTAGAACCTAGAACCTCTAGAACCTAGAACCCTAGAATCTAGAACCTCTAGAACCTCTAGAACCTCTAGAACAGTAGAACCTAGAACAGTATAACCTAGAACCTCTAGAACCTAGAACCCTGGAAACCTAGAACCCTAACCCTAACCCTAACCCTAACCCTAACCCTAACCCTAACCCGTCAGTTATGGTGCTTGAATCTAGAACCCTAGAACCTAGAACCTCTAGAACCTAGAACCCTAGAATCTAGAACCTCTAGAACCTCTAGAACCTCTAGAACCTCTAGAACCTCTAGAACCTAGAACAGTAGAACCTAGAACAGTATAACCTAGAACCTCTAGAACCTAGAACCCTTGAAACCTAGAACCCTAGAACTAACCCTAACCCTAACCCTAACCCTAACCCTAACCCTAACCCTAACCCTAACCCGTCAGTTATGGTGAAACCTAGAACACTTGAATCTAGAACCCTAGAACCTAGAACCTCTAGAACCTAGAACCCTAGAATCTAGAACCTCTAGAACCTCTAGAACCTCTAGAACCTCTAGAACCTCTAGAACCTCTAGAACCTAGAACAGTAGAACCTAGAACAGTATAACCTAGAACCTCTAGAACCTAGAACCCTGGAAACCTAGAACCCTAACCCTAACCCTAACCCTAACCCTAACCCTAACCCTAACCCTAACCCTAACCCTAACCCGTCAGTTATGGTGAAACCTAGAACACTTGAATCTAGAACCCTAGAACCTAGAACCTCTAGAACCTAGAACCCTAGAATCTAGAACCTCTAGAACCTCTAGAACCTCTAGAACCTCTAGAACCTAGAACAGTAGAACCTAGAACCTAGAACCCTAGAACCTCTAGAACCTAGAACCCTGGAAACCTAGAACCCTAACCCTAACCCTAACCCTAACCCTAACCCTAACCCTAACCCTAACGCGTCAGTTATGGTGAAACCTAGAACACTTGAATCTAGAACCCTAGAACCTAGAACCTCTAGAACCTAGAACCCTAGAATCTAGAACCTCTAGAACCTCTAGAACCTCTAGAACCTCTAGAACCTAGAACAGTAGAACCTAGAACAGTATAACCTAGAACCTCTAGAACCTAGAACCCTGGAAACCTAGAACCCTAACCCTAACCCTAACCCTAACCCTAACCCTAACCCTAACCCTAACCCTAACCCGTCAGTTATGGTGAAACCTAGAACACTTGAATCTAGAACCCTAGAACCTAGAACCTCTAGAACCTAGAACCCTAGAATCTAGAACCTCTAGAACCTCTAGAACCTCTAGAACCTCTAGAACCTCTAGAACCTCTAGAACCTAGAACAGTAGAACCTAGAACAGTATAACCTAGAACCTCTAGAACCTAGAACCCTGGAAACCTAGAACCCTAACCCTAACCCTAACCCTAACCCTAACCCTAACCCTAACCCTAACCCGTCAGTTATGGTGAAACCTAGAACACTTGAATCTAGAACCCTAGAACCTAGAACCTCTAGAACCTAGAACCCTAGAATCTAGAACCTCTAGAACCTCTAGAACCTCTAGAACCTCTAGAACCTAGAACAGTAGAACCTAGAACAGTATAACCTAGAACCTCTAGAACCTAGAACCCTGGAAACCTAGAACCCTAACCCTAACCCTAACCCTAACCCTAACCCTAACCCTAACCCTAACCCTAACCCTAACCCGTCAGTTATGGTGAAACCTAGAACACTTGAATCTAGAACCCTAGAACCTAGAACCTCTAGAACCTAGAACCCTAGAATCTAGAACCTCTAGAACCTCTAGAACCTCTAGAACCTCTAGAACCTCTAGAACCTAGAACAGTAGAACCTAGAACAGTATAACCTAGAACCTCTAGAACCTAGAACCCTGGAAACCTAGAACCCTAACCCTAACCCTAACCCTAACCCTAACCCTAACCCGTCAGTTATGGTGAAACCTAGAACACTTGAATCTAGAACCCTAGAACCTAGAACCTCTAGAACCTAGAACCCTAGAATCTAGAACCTCTAGAACCTCTAGAACCTCTAGAACCTCTAGAACCTCTAGAACCTAGAACAGTAGAACCTAGAACAGTATAACCTAGAACCTCTAGAACCTAGAACCCTGGAAACCTAGAACCCTAACCCTAACCCTAACCCTAACCCTAACCCTAACCCTAACCCTAACCCTAACCCTAACCCGTCAGTTATGGTGAAACCTAGAACACTTGAATCTAGAACCCTAGAATCTAGAACCCTAGAACCTAGAACCTCTAGAACCTCTAGAACCTCTAGAACCTCTAGAACCTCTAGAACCTAGAACAGTATAACCTAGAACCTCTAGAACCTAGAACCCTGGAAACCTAGAACCCTAACCCTAACCCTAACCCTATCCCTAACCCTAACCCTAACCCTAACCCTAACCCTAACCCGTCAGTTATGGTGAAACCTAGAACACTTGAATCTAGAACCCTAGAACCTAGAACCTCTAGAACCTAGAACCCTAGAATCTAGAACCTCTAGAACCTAGAACCTAGAACCTAGAACAGTAGAACCTAGAACAGTATAACCTAGAACCTCTAGAACCTAGAACCCTGGAAACATAGAACCCTAACCCTAACCCTAACCCTAACCCTAACCCTAACCCTAACCCGTCAGTTATGGTGAAACCTAGAACACTTGAATCTAGAACCCTAGAACCTAGAACCTCTAGAACCTAGAACCCTAGAATCTAGAACCTCTAGAACCTCTAGAACCTAGAACCTAGAACAGTAGAACCTAGAAGAGTATAACCTAGAACCTCTAGAACCTAGAACCCTGGAAACCTAGAACCCTAACCCTAACCCTAACCCTAACCCTAACCCTAACCCTAACCCTAACCCTAACCCGTCAGTTATGGTGAAACCTAGAACACTTGAATCTAGAACCCTAGAATCTAGAACCCTAGAACCTAGAACCTCTAGAACCTCTAGAACCTCTAGAACCTAGAACCTAGAACAGTAGAACCTAGAACAGTATAACCTAGAACCTCTAGAACCTAGAACCCTGGAAACCTAGAACCCTAACCCTAACCCTAACCCTAACCCTAACCCTAACCCTAATCTAGAACCCTAGAACCTAGAACCTCTAGAACCTCTAGAACCTCTAGAACCTCTAGAACCTCTAGAACCTCTAGAACCTCTAGAACCTCTAGAACCTAGAACCTAGAACAGTAGAACCTAGAACCTCTAGAACCTAGAACCCTGGAAACCTAGAACCCTAGAACTAACCCTAACCCTAACCCTAACCCTAACCCTAACCCTAACCCTAACCCTAACCCTAACCCTAACCCTAACCCTAACCCTAACCCTAACCCGTCAGTTATGGTGAAACCTAGAACACTTGAATCTAGAACCCTAGAATCTAGAACCCTAGAACCTAGAACCTCTAGAACCTCTAGAACCTCTAGAACCTCTAGAACCTCTAGAACCTAGAACCTAGAACCCTAGAACCTAGAACAGTAGAACCTAGAACCTCTAGAACCTAGAACCCTGGAAACCTAGAACCTAGAACAGTAGAACCTAGAACAGTAGAACCTAGAACCTCTAGAACCTAGAACCCTGGAAACCTAGAACCCTAGAACTAACCCTAACCCTAACCCTAACCCTAACCCTAACCCTAACCCTAACCCTAACCCGTCAGTTATGGTGAAACCTAGAACACTTGAATCTAGAACCCTAGAATCTAGAACCCTAGAACCCTAGAACCTAGAACCTCTAGAACCTCTAGAACCTCTAGAACCTCTAGAACCTACAACCCTAGAACCCTAGATCCTAGAACCCTAGAACCTAGAACAGTAGAACCTAGAACCTCTAGAACCTAGAACCCTGGAAACCTAGAACCCTAGAACTAACCCTAACCCTAACCCTAACACTAACCCTAACCCTAACCAGAACCCTAACCCTAACCCTAACCCTAACCCGTCAGTTATGGTGAAACCTAGAACACTTGAATCTAGAACCCTAGAATCTAGAACCTCTAGAACCTCTAGAACCTCTAGAACCTCTAGAACCTCTAGAACCTCTAGAACCTCTAGAACCTAGAACCTAGAACCCTAGAACCTAGAACAGTAGAACCTAGAACCTCTAGAACCTAGAACCCTGGAAACCTAGAACCTAGAACAGTAGAACCTAGAACAGTAGAACCTAGAACCTCTAGAACCTAGAACCCTGGAAACCTAGAACCCTAGAACTAACCCTAACCCTAACCCTAACCCTAACCCTAACCCTAACCCTAACCCTAACCCGTCAGTTATGGTGAAACCTAGAACACTTGAATCTAGAACCCTAGAATCTAGAACCCTAGAACCTAGAACCCTAGAACATAGAACCTCTAGAACCTCTAGAACCTCTAGAACCTCTAGAACCTCTAGAACCTAGAACCTAGAACCCTGGAAACTTAGAACCTAGAACAGTAGAACCTAGAACAGTAGAACCTAGAACCTCAAGAACCTAGAACCCTGGAAACCTAGAACCCTAGAACTAACCCTAACCCTAACCCTAACCCTAACCCTAACCCTAACCCTAACCCTAACCCTAACCCTAACCCTAACCCTAACCCTAACCCTAACCCTAACCCTAACCCTAACCCTAACCCTAACCCTAACCCTAACCCTAACCCTAACCCTAACCCTAACCCTAACCCTAACCCTAACCCTAACCCTAACCCTAACCCTAACCCTAACCCTAACCCTAACCCTAACCCTAACCCTAACCCTAACCCTAACCCTAACCCTAACCCTAACCCTAACCCTAACCCTAACCCTAACCCTAACCCTAACCCTAACCCTAACCCTAACCCTAACCCTAACCCTAACCCTAACCCTAACCCTAACCCTAACCCTCTAACCCCTAACCCTAACCCTAACCCTAACCCTAACCCTAACCCTAACCCTAACCCTAACCCTAACCCTAACCCTAACCCTAACCCTAACCCTAACCCTAACCCTAACCCTAACCCTAACCCTAACCCTAACCCTAACCCTAACCCTAACCCTAACCCTAACCCTAACCCTAACCCTAACCCTAACCCTAACCCTAACCCTAACCCTAACCCTAACCCTAACCCTAACCCTAACCCTAACCCTAACCCTAACCCTAACCCTAACCCTAACCCTAACCCTAACCCTAACCCTAACCCTAACCCTAACCCTAACCCTAACCCTAACCCTAACCCTAACCCTAACCCTAACCCTAACCCTAACCCTAACCCTAACCCTAACCCTAACCCTAACCCTAACCCTAACCCTAACCCTAACCCTAACCCTAACCCTAACCCTAACCCTAACCCTAACCCTAACCCTAACCCTAACCCTAACCCTAACCCTAACCCTAACCCTAACCCTAACCCTAACCCTAACCCTAACCCTAACCCTAACCCTAACCCTAACCCTAACCCTAACCCTAACCCTAACCCTAACCCTAACCCTAACCCTAACCCTAACCCTAACCCTAACCCTAACCC
>NW_027076316.1:287500-292500 GCF_963932015.1 Anas acuta | reverse complement strand
GTGACGCCGGTAGGGCCACCGGGCGCCCCGCGGGCCACTGGGAGCGGAAGACGGGCATGAAGCTGCCGGTGGACGGCGGCCACGCTAAAATGCTACGTCAGCCGCGGGTTGGGGCTCTGGGGGGGGCACCCCATAGAGTCACATCCCCCCCAAAACCCCCCAAAACCCCCCCGGCCCCATAGAGACCCCCCCCAGCCCCACAGATCCCACCCCAAACCCTGTAGGTGCTCCCCCAAACCCTACAGGCACCTTCTCCAGATGTTCCCCACAACCTCCCAGCCCCACAAGTACAATGTGTCCGGGCGGCGCCGCGCTAAAATGTGTCCGGGCGGCGTCGCGCTAAAATGTGCCCTAACCCTAACCCTAACCCTAACCCTGCATTTCCAGGCATGCTCTGGGCACCCAACATGGCCTCCCGGAAGCCTGGTGCCGGAAAACTATATTTACCAGCATTCCTTGGACAGCCGGCACAGCCAATCACGGGCCGAGTTTTCAAGAATTACATTTACCAGCACGCACTGTAACCCTAGCCCTTACCGCCTTTACAAAAAAGCCTCAAGCCCTAACCCTAAAAATCCTCGAAACCCCTACAGACATAACCCAAAATATTTACCACACTAAACAACTGAAGACCTATGCCTAAAACTCCTAAACCAATAAATTAAGACGTTCAAATCCCAAGCCCACAAAATTAAGACGTTCAAATCCCAAGCCCAAAAAATATGAATCTCAAAACCTAAACCCAAAAACTAAAACCTAAAAACCCAAAAACCTAAACCCAAAAACGCTCCAAACACTAATCCAAAAAAATAAGACGCTCAAAGCACTAACACAAAATATTAAGATGCTCAAAACCCTAACGCAAAAAATTAAGATGCTCCAAACCCTAACCCAAAAAATTAGGACACTCAAAACCCTAACCCTGGAGAACCTAACCTGAAAAAATAAATAAATAAATAAATAAATAAATAAATAAATAAATAAAAATAAAATTTAAAAACCCTAACCCTAAATAATTGACCAAAAAGAAAACCCTAAGACCCTAACCCTAAAAAACCTTTCAACACTACAACCCATAAACTCTAAAACCCTAACACACTAACCCTGAAAAACTTAAAACCTTAACCCCCAAATCCCTAAAATACTAACCGTTAAAAATCCAAACCTAAACAACTTAAAATCCTAAACATAAACCCTGAGAACACTTACCCTGAAACCCAACGCTAGTGCCCTACCCCTGACACCTTAAAAGCGTCAATCAATCTTTGGAAATTAACATAGGCTCAGGAGAGGATCTCACTACGCTTACCCTGACTCTGACTCTGACTCTGACTCTGACCCTAACCCTAACCCTAACCCTAACCCTAACCCTAACCCTAACCCTAACCCTAACCCAAGCCCCATGGACCCCCCAGTGCGCCCCGCAAATGCGTCCCCCCGGCAACCGCACCCCGCACACTTGGTTCCCCCCTCATTTTGGTTCCTCCCCCGGTGCGCCCCGCAAATGCGAACCCCCGGCAACCGCACCCCGCACACTTGGTTTTCCCCTCATTTTGGTTCCCCCCAACCCTTGGGGTCCCCCCAAGCCCCTTGAACCCCCCCCCCTTGGTGCCCCCCCCCAGTTTTGTACCCCCCGCCGTCCTACCCGTGCCCGCAGCAGCCGCTCGCGCTCCGCCAGCGCCTCCCACACCCGACGCTGCATCTCGGCCAGGTGGAGGCAGGCGCTGGGGGGGGGCAATAAATTGGGGGGGGTCAATTTGGGGGTTGTCTGGGGGCATTTGAGGGGCTGGGGGCGCATTTAGGGGGCGGAGGGGACTGGTTCTCACCTGTAGGACTCGGCGTCGAGCCCCCCCGGGGGCAGCTGCAGGGCCAGGATGCCTGGGGGGTGCGGGGGGGGGCATGTCAGCACCCCCCAAACCGAAACCCCAAAACCGCTGCCGTTGACCCCAAAACCGCCGCCGTTGACCCCAAGGTGGCCGCTGGTGACGCCGGTAGGGCCACCGGGCGCCCCGCGGGCCACTGGGAGCGGAAGACGGGCATGAAGCTGCCGGTGGACGGCGGCCACGCTAAAATGCTACGTCAGCCGCGGGTTGGGGCTCTGGGGGGGGCACCCCATAGAGTCACATCCCCCCCAAAACCCCCCAAAACCCCCCCGGCCCCATAGAGACCCCCCCCAGCCCCACAGATCCCACCCCAAACCCTGTAGGTGCTCCCCCAAACCCTACAGGCACCTTCTCCAGATGTTCCCCACAACCTCCCAGCCCCACAAGTACAATGTGTCCGGGCGGCGCCGCGCTAAAATGTGTCCGGGCGGCGTCGCGCTAAAATGTGCCCTAACCCTAACCCTAACCCTAACCCTGCATTTCCAGGCATGCTCTGGGCACCCAACATGGCCTCCCGGAAGCCTGGTGCCGGAAAACTATATTTACCAGCATTCCTTGGACAGCCGGCACAGCCAATCACGGGCCGAGTTTTCAAGAATTACATTTACCAGCACGCACTGTAACCCTAGCCCTTACTGCCTTTACAAAAAAGCCTCAAGCCCTAACCCTAAAAATCCTCGAAACCCCTACAGACATAACCCAAAATATTTACCACACTAAACAACTGAAGACCTATGCCTAAAACTCCTAAACCAATAAATTAAGACGTTCAAATCCCAAGCCCACAAAATTAAGACGTTCAAATCCCAAGCCCAAAAAATATGAATCTCAAAACCTAAACCCAAAAACTAAAACCTAAAAACCCAAAAACCTAAACCCAAAAACGCTCCAAACACTAATCCAAAAAAATAAGACGCTCAAAGCACTAACACAAAATATTAAGATGCTCAAAACCCTAACGCAAAAAATTAAGATGCTCCAAACCCTAACCCAAAAAATTAGGACACTCAAAACCCTAACCCTGGAGAACCTAACCTGAAAAAATAAATAAATAAATAAATAAATAAAAATAAAATTTAAAAACCCTAACCCTAAATAATTGACCAAAAAGAAAACCCTAAGACCCTAACCCTAAAAAACCTTTCAACACTACAACCCATAAACTCTAAAACCCTAACACACTAACCCTGAAAAACTTAAAACCTTAACCCCCAAATCCCTAAAATACTAACCGTTAAAAATCCAAACCTAAACAACTTAAAATCCTAAACATAAACCCTGAGAATACTTACCCTGAAACCCAACGCTAGTGCCCTACCCCTGACACCTTAAAAGCGTCAATCAATCTTTGGAAATTAACATAGGCTCAGGAGAGGATCTCACTACGCTTACCCTGACTCTGACTCTGACTCTGACTCTGACCCTAACCCTAACCCTAACCCTAACCCTAACCCTAACCCAAGCCCCATGGACCCCCCGGTGCGTCCCGCAAATGCGTCCCCCCGGCAACCGCACCCCGCACACTTGGTTCCCCCCTCATTTTGGTTCCACCCCCCCGGTGCGCCCCGCAAATGCGTCCCCCCGGCAACCGCACCCCGCACACTTGGTTCCCCCTTCATTTTGGTTCCCCCCCCCGGTGCGCCCCGCAAATGCGTCCCCCCGGCAACCGCACCCCGCACACTTGGTTCCCCCCTCATTTTGGTTCCTCCCCCGGTGCGCCCCGCAAATGCGTCCCCCCGGCAACCGCACCCCGCACACTTGGTTTTCCCCTCATTTTGGTTCCCCCCAACCCTTGGGGTCCCCCCAAGCCCCTTGAACCCCCCCCCCCTTGGTGCCCCCCCCCAGTTTTGTACCCCCCGCCGTCCTACCCGTGCCCGCAGCAGCCGCTCGCGCTCCGCCAGCGCCTCCCACACCCGACGCTGCATCTCGGCCAGGTGGAGGCAGGCGCTGGGGGGGGGCAATAAATTGGGGGGGGTCAATTTGGGGGTTGTCTGGGGGCATTTGAGGGGCTGGGGGCGCATTTAGGGGGCGGCGGGGACTGGTTCTCACCTGTAGGACTCGGCGTCGAGCCCCCCCGGGGGCAGCTGCAGGGCCAGGATGCCTGGGGGGTGCGGGGGGGGGCATGTCAGCACCCCCCAAACCGAAACCCCAAAACCGCTGCCGTTGACCCCAAAACCGCCGCCGTTGACCCCAAGGTGGCCGCTGGTGACGCCGGTAGGGCCACCGGGCGCCCCGCGGGCCACTGGGAGCGGAAGACGGGCATGAAGCTGCCGGTGGACGGCGGCCACGCTAAAATGCTACGTCAGCCGCGGGTTGGGGCTCTGGGGGGGGCACCCCATAGAGTCACATCCCCCCCAAAACCCCCCAAAACCCCCCCGGCCCCATAGAGACCCCCCCCAGCCCCACAGATCCCACCCCAAACCCTGTAGGTGCTCCCCCAAACCCTACAGGCACCTTCTCCAGATGTTCCCCACAACCTCCCAGCCCCACAAGTACAATGTGTCCGGGCGGCGCCGCGCTAAAATGTGTCCGGGCGGCGTCGCGCTAAAATGTGCCCTAACCCTAACCCTAACCCTAACCCTGCATTTCCAGGCATGCTCTGGGCACCCAACATGGCCTCCCGGAAGCCTGGTGCCGGAAAACTATATTTACCAGCATTCCTTGGACAGCCGGCACAGCCAATCACGGGCCGAGTTTTCAAGAATTACATTTACCAGCACGCACTGTAACCCTAGCCCTTACCGCCTTTACAAAAAAGCCTCAAGCCCTAACCCTAAAAATCCTCGAAACCCCTACAGACATAACCCAAAATATTTACCACACTAAACAACTGAAGACCTATGCCTAAAACTCCTAAACCAATAAATTAAGACGTTCAAATCCCAAGCCCACAAAATTAAGACGTTCAAATCCCAAGCCCAAAAAATATGAATCTCAAAACCTAAACCCAAAAACTAAAACCTAAAAACCCAAAAACCTAAACCCAAAAACGCTCCAAACACTAATCCAAAAAAATAAGACGCTCAAAGCACTAACACAAAATATTAAGATGCTCAAAACCCTAACGCAAAAAATTAAGATGCTCCAAACCCTAACCCAAAAAATTAGGACACTCAA